>NC_062226.1:19387498-19527498 GCF_902686445.1 Sciurus carolinensis | reverse complement strand
GAGATACCAGAAGCTCGGCGAGCCTGCTGCTGACCTCTGCGTTCACATCTGACGCACTGGGGGATATAACTGGGGGATATAACTTCCTACTGTCGGGCAGGGGTGAGGTTTCAGTCAGGTGACAGGTGTTGAGGGTCCTGATTCACAGTCACTCCAGGTACCAACTGAGATGGTCACTCGTTCCTGCTCCCCACTCATGCATGAGAGCTGAGTCCCCCCCGATGGCTCCCCTATGTGGCCCTTGACGTGGCTGGTGGGACTCTCCCAGTTGACCGCCAAGTCCAGGCCTCAAGAGCCAACCAGAGCAGGAAGCTGGTGGCCCTGCCTCTCGTGACAGGTGGTGGACTTCTGAGGCTCTCATCTTTCTGGGATGGTGCTCTCCAGGAATCTTCTCACCAGCATTTCACGGTTTGCAAAACGAGTTAGCGTCCGCTCTGAGCTGAGCCCTGCCATAGCTGGTTGAGCGAGGCAGGAGAGGCTTCCTCATCCTCCATGGTACGCGCTAGGGATGAGCACCTCGGAGGCAGGAAGGGACTTGCCCCAGGTGGGTGTGGCAGGAAAAGGACCCACGCTGGGCCATGAGGAGCTGGGCACCTCTCCCTGACACTTCACTTTGATCCTAGACTGCCAGCTACCCTCACCTTGGCTGGCAAGGTGTGCCTTTAGTCAGAGAAGTTTGTGTCCCAGGGAAGAGGAGTCTGTGCTACCCTACTTTTCTGCCCTGGGCCTCCTGTCTCCCCCTGGTGGTTATCAGTTAGAATACACTTAGCTGCAAATCCCAGAGACCTGATTTATGGTGACTTAAAAAATGAGTGACTTATTCCTCTTGTATAAGAAGGAGTCTGGAGAGAGGGCTCCACCTCAGAGCCAGAGATTCTGTGCTTCTTGAGCCCTGGCCCAAGAAGGGAGCTGTAGACACAGGCGGCCATTTAAATTTAAATTTAGATGAATCAAAATGAAAGGAAAATGAAAAAGAATCCAGTTCCCAGGCACCCTGACTACTGTGGTGGCTCTGCAGGTGTGGAATTTTCCATCCAGGCAGAAGGTTCTCATAGACCAGCAGTCGTAGGTGTGGCGTGTGTGTTCAGAGAGAGGAGGAAGAGGAAGGGTAGCCGCGTCCATTCCTTTAATCAAGAGACTCTTTCCCACAATTCCTTCAGGACTTCTGCCGGGGTCTCATCAACCTCACCCACGTCACGGGGTCCACTCGAACTGCAGGGGAAACTGGGATACTGGGACAGGTGGCCGCCCAGGCAGGAGGGGGTGGTCACGAGAGGGAGACTCTGCAGCCAGCAGAGGCCTCTGTTTGCCTGGTGGCCTCCACTCCGAGCCCCTGCCTCCCTGGGCTTGTTCTCGTAGTCCTTGGGCTTCCTGTGTGTGCAGAGGGATTCTGCCCCACCCTCCCCGGCGACTTTCCTTTAGTTTCCTTAAACAACAACCACCGCAGCAAAAGCAAGCAAAGCAAAAATGAAAATGCTGAACGAGGTGTTTGTGTGCACGGGCTTTACCGGAGTCTCAGGGATGGAGAGAGCCTCCATCACAGAGACACACATCCCTTCATGCTAATGTCGGTCTGACCACTCTGCCATGGGGCTCTGCCATCTTGATTTTCCTCTCCCTCCCGCCACTGCCCATTATTAAGCCTCCCAAAGCCCCTCCCAAAGTCATTTAGCTGAAGCTGTAAGTCACCTGGCGTGGGACCTCCCTCTGCCTGCCTCCAAACTTTGTGAAGTAATGGGCAGTCTTCTCTAGCACCCTGCCCTCCTTTCCTTAGTGAAGATAATCTGGGAAAAGCCGTGAAATGCCAGTCTATTCCTCTCTCTCTCCGTGCCTGCTCTGCCAGACAAGAGGGCACGACACGGATTTATCTTCCCTCTGATAAAAACTACGTCGGCAGACACAACCACAGCTCATTTCGATTTTAAATATTTTTTCTTCTGTGGCATTCATATATAGCATTCGTACTGCTGAACTCTGAAAAAAATAATTCATGGCACATTTTGGTAAGGACCAGGGGTTAACAGATTTTCGAAGAAGTGGAATAAAATGTTTTTGATTCTGGAGAGAGTGGGCCCGGATGTGCGCGTGCACCCTGGTCCGAATTGCTGGGAGACCTTGGTCAAGTGCGCTTAAGCTCTTTGGACCCCCGTTTTACCATCTGCACAGTGAGAGGGTTGGATGGGGTCCATAGACCATGGCCTGCTTGTTTGTGGCCCCTGAGTTACGAGTATTTTCTGCATCCTTAAAGGGTTTAATGAAAGGCCAGATGTTTTCTCTCACATGTAGAATCAAGAGCAAAATAAGGAATGAAAAGGGAGGATCTCATGAAAATGGGGGAGGACAATAGGGCCTGAGGGGATGAAGGAAGAGTGGGAGAGAGGAGCAGCAGCAGGAGGAAGTGACAAGCCATGCTGTGTGCAGGTGTGAATACATGGCAGCGAATCCCACGTCAGTGTGTCACTGTGATGCACCAATTAAATAAATGGAAGGAAGACCAGTGGAGTAGGGGAAGGGACCAGGGGAGGGAGGAGGGGAGGGACGGCAAGGACTGGGGAATGAAATGGATCCAATTGTGTGACCTGCATTTATGAACAAGTGACGATGAGCCCCACTAATATGCACAAGGATATGGCACGAATATAAAGAAGCATGTATCACACCTCACGGGGAAAAAAAGTGAACAAAGAAAAATATTTGACAGGAATTGGATGAGACCCCCAAACCTCACCTATTTCCTCTTTGGCCCTTTACAGAAGATTGCCCTCTCAGAACTAGCCAGGGTTCGAGGGTTTCTCCACATCTCAGGGCCTAGAAGTCCTGGTGGCAGGGATGATCCCGGGGGTGCTGTTGAACCCAGGGTCTTGTGGGACTCCCATAATAACAGTGGTCGCCCTCATTTCCGGGGTCTCTCGATTCCTCTATTGAAAGGGCAACAGGAGGGGCACAGATGACCAGAGGCTGGAGCCGGAAGCTTCGAGAAGTGACTTTACGGTAAACCTGCTGAGGAGGTGGGCGCCGCGGGCACCCACGTCAGATCCTGGAAGCCGTGGGGCAGCCCGCCCGTTCGCAGCTCCTAGAGCAGCTTCCTGGCACAGGGCTGAGGGCAGCTGTCTGTGGGCAGGTGCTGGCAGCCGTCACTGTGGTCAGCTGGCAGCCTGGCAGTGAGCTCGACTGGGTGGGGGATGGGTGGGGACACTGAGCCCTGGGGTCCTGAGTGCCGCCCTGCCTGGCGTGGGTCTGCCTCAGCTCTGCCCGTACTTTTGCTATGACCTTGGCTCTACGGCTTCTCCTTTCTGGACCTCAGGTGTCCCACCTGCTCATGAAGGGGGTCCCTGGAGAGCTTCTCAGGGAGCAAGCGGGGGCCTCGTGGCTTCCATGGCAAGTCCTAAGGTCTTAACTTTGTCTTTTAAGTTCTGATCTGTTGAAAGACTTTTTAAAATGTAAAAACTCCCCCAACAAAACAACAATTCTCAAACCTTTCAGGGGGCTGATTTTCTTATTTTAATGTGATTTGTGCCCAAATATAATTCCTTATTCCCCTCTCCTCCACTCAAGATACGGGCAGGTCGATTTGGCTCTGGAGCCCCGTCATCTGATCTGGGACTCGTCTCCCTCCCGTGGTCACGAGCAGAGTGAGGACACATTTTCCACTCAGGGCACCGTCTCTCTTTCCGTGACCAATCCCATCCCTCTCCCTCTCACTAAGTACTCGCTTCTCAGACAATTTCAAAAGCTCCTTTTGGGGAAAAGCCCATTAACCACTCGACAGCGGAGTTTTCTTTTGAGTCGGCTTTGCACAGTAGCCCAGGGGAGAAGGTGGCTTCCTTTGCTTTTCCAAATACGCTTTCTTTTTCTTTTTGATTATTTCTCCCGCATCCCTCCACCCCTCACTCTTCCAGCCTCACCTCTGCGCTAACCAGAAGCATGGGTCTAACGTGGTACCTCAAGGAGAGCTGCAGAACTTGGGCTCTTCTTCGGTTCCATTCTTGGTCACTTTGTCCCTCTGGGCTGCACGAAACGTCCCAGCAGGCTGAGAGTTTCCTCCCATCTCTGAAGTGTCTTCCATCAGCTGCCACTTGACTATGCCCACCCAGCTCTGGAGGTTTGCAGAGAAGCCTGAGGTCTGCCTTTGTCCTTAGGGAGTGTGCCCTTGAGGCAACTAGATTTGATTGACAAAAAGGGCAGAGTTGACCAAGAATGATCCCCTGAGGCTGCACAGATATTGCTGAGGCTCTGCCCATCCTGCCACCAAATCAGGGCCCGACTCTTCCTAGTTTGTGCTGACTGCCTGGGGCTTTGCGCATCAAAACTAAATTTAGCTATTTGGTCCCTAGGAGGCCACCAATGAGTCTGGTAAAATCTCACTTTCACGTTCCCTGCTTGCTGAAGAGCACTCAGCCACGCCGCTTCCTAATAGTTTCCTCTTCCTGTGGAGCACATGACCCCTGAACCCTGCAGCGTCATCGAACGATGCACCTTTATTGTTGAAACAGTTTCCAGGAATCAGGAATTGAGAGCAGATTAGTTGAGGGGTGGTGGTTCAAGAAGGGTTCCTACAGCTCAGCAGGGGGAGAGTCACTAACAAACAGGACAGCGAAGACTTGTCTTGTCACCTTTGGAAAGAAAGGTCATCACAAAAAATTCTTAGGATATATTTTGAAAGCAATGAGGCACAGAGAATAATGTGAAATGGTCCAACCTAATCTATCCTGAGAAACTGGACATTTCCAATGTCATGGACACTCCTATCTATGTGTCCCCCCTGTTCCCTGCCGCCATTGCATGGAGAGAGGCATCTCCTCCTGACTCAAGGCTACACTCCCTGGATGAGGGCTTCCCTGCTCCCAGTCATCTCTCAGCTCTTTCCTGCACCAGTGTGGACGTGTCCCTCAGCACTTCTTTGCTTTTAAGACAATGTGAAGTCATACTGCATGAATATCAGTTTTTGCTGTTTTCACCAAACATGCCATTTCTCATGTGGAGACTCTTGCTTCTGTGTTTTCATGCTATCTAGTAGTTCACTGTGTGGAAACTCCATCGCTGATTTACTCATTCTCTTGAACCGTTGAGTTGTTTGTAATTCCTTTCAAACCAATTGCCAGAGTTCTCCCTGCCCTAATTAGCAGTACCCATCTCCCCCTTTGGATTCCACTGCACCCCCAAATGTCCAGGAGCCTTAGTGACTTTCTTAGGCCTAGGGGGTTTGTCTGTAGTGTCAGCCCATGGGTGCCCTTGCCTCTGTTACGTGGTAACCCTGCTCAAAGCTTGCTCCGCCTGGTCCTTTCGCGTCCTTTGTCGCTGATATGGTGGTATTGGAGCACCAGCTGAGCTTGTGAGTGTGGGCTGGGGCGCTGTGACCCACAGTCTGAGCAGAGGGCCCCGTTGATCCCACACAGGGCACAGTCATCAAAGGTGTTGGTGAAGCGGGGCATCGGGATAGAGATGTCCCGACCAGTGTCTCACCAGCCTGGAGCACACGGTCCAGATCACACGGTCAGTCGGAACCCGTCCCAGCCCCTTGAGGTTGCCCTGGTTGGACTGCTGCCGCCAGGTCTCTGGAAGAGCAGTCTTTGTCCCGCCTCAGCAGCTGAGCAGGTTCTGTTGAGCGTGACCCGCTTCACCCCTGACGAGGGTGTCCGTTTCCTCATCTGCCAAGATCCACACCTGCATGATAAAGAAAGTCATCATCACGATTGCTCAGGGGGAAGCAGCCTCCCCGGGTAGGCGGCTCAGCCCAATCTGCCTTCTTTCCTTCCACTGGGCAGTCCTGCCTGCCTGGGTCTCCCCACGGACAGTGGCACAACCCAGATGGCACCCCCGGCGGAAGGCATGGCCAAAACATGGCTCTTGGAACCAGAAGACTTGGCCTCGGCCCCGCTTCTCCAGTCTCCCTGTGGGATCTTCTTCATGTCTCTCAACCTCTCTGAGCCTCGGGTTCCCCGTCCGTAAGCCCAAGGAGAACCACCTATCTCTCCATAGAGCTTCTGTGAAGGCGAAGTGAGACACTGAACTTGAAAGGACTGGGAAGATGGACGGGTAGACTGAGGGCCAGGGCCCTTATCTTTGGAGGCAGCATGTTCTGCTGTTGGGCGCCTCTGACTTGGACAGCATCTGAGTCTGACCCTGCTGCCCGCAGTCCTCTTGACTCTACATCCCTGCGGACAGACTGGGCATAGTTTTGAGAATCGGAGGACTCCTAGCATGTTCAAAACCTCCCCCTGGATCTTCTGAAATGCTTCCTCACTTAGTTCCTTCAAAAGTGGCTTCGTGGTCCAGTCTCCATTAAACCCAGGGGTCTGTGGCATATAAGCTGCTTGCAAAGGTGCAGAATGTCATGTGGTGTCGCTGCTATGAAACCATTCGTTTTTGCCACACTGGGGACAATGACCATCTCCCCTATGGGGGGCAGGGGTTGGTTCATGGCTCTTAATCCAGGGGACACCTTCCCACGTGTTCCCTAAACTGAGTAGACTTTCGTCCCCTCGGCTCCTTTGACACATCTTGTTCCCCCATCACATGGGCACATCTATTTCCGTCCTCAGATCCCACTGAGCCTCCCTTGCAGTCTCTTCTTCACACCAGCCCTTCCATGTCAGGGTGTGTCCTAGGTCCTCTTCTGTGTCCTCACAGAGTTCTGGGAAGCTCTCTAAGTCCATCTACTCAATGGCTTCCCTTGCCACCCTATGCTCCCAAAGCCATCCAGCCCAGATTCCTCTCCTGGGTGTCAGCTCTAGAATTCCATCTCAGTGTGGATGACTCGGGGCCATGTCACTCCCCAGGAGCCCAGAGCAGGCCCATTATCCTCCCTCACCGTCCCAAACCTCCTCTTGCTTCTGTGTCCTGTATTGCACTGATAGTTACCACTATCTTTTCTGATGCCAGGAAAGGGATCATTTTGGACCTCTTTCTTGCCTTCTGTCTCACAGGTCCAGACAACTCCATCTGTTTCTCTGTTCCCATGGGCACTGTCTCTGTCTAGACATCTGCTGCTCATTGATTGGGATAGCTTCTTATCTAGTCGCTCTGTCTCTGGTATTGTCCATTGCTAATTCAGCGTCTACACTGCAGGTAGAGAGATGCACAATCAGATCCTGGGGATTTCTCATTGGATGGTTCATTCCAGTCTTCCCGCCTCCTCCCTGTCCCTGTCAGCAGCGCTTCATGGAAGGAGAGGCCAGAATGGAAGTACTGGAGAACTAGCACAGGATCTGTGGGGCCACTCTGGGATGGAAGGACATACTGGTTCTGAATGTGGAGGGAAAGGTGAGCCAGAGGCAGAGGGGATGGGGAGGCGCTCCAGGGACCGGTGTGGGTCCTGCATTTCTTCTTACTCACACTTGGCCTCAGGGGATCAGTGCACAGCCTGGAGATGGAGAATTTTGAGTTAGGACTGCAGTTGAAGCCAAAAACAAGCGACGGGAGTTGGTTATGGGCTGATCTCTGTGTCCCATTTGCATGTGGAAGCCCTAACCACCAGCATCTCAGAACGTGGTTATGTTGAGAGACAGGCTCTTTAAAAAGATGATTGAATCCAACAAGGTCCCTACTCCATTATGGCTGCTGTCTGCCATAATGAAGAGTTTAGCATGCAGACAGGTTTGGAGGGAAGGTGAAGAAGGCCCTCTACAAGCCACAAAGACAGGCCTCAGACGGAGTCAACTCTACTGGCACCTTGATCTCACACATCCAGCCTCCAGAGGTGAGAGGATGAGTTTCTGATGTTTAAACCACCTGGCCTGCCATGCTTGGGTATGGCAGCCCCAGCAAACTAATGTGGAGTATGGACTGAAGGGAAGAGACCAGCTATCATTGCTTGCAGGTGCCATGATCATCTACGTAGAAAACCGAGTGAGTTGGGCACGGTGGCACACACCTGTAATCACAGCTACTCGGGAAGCTGAAGCAGAAGGATTGTGAGTTCAAGGCAGCCTGGACTATTTAGCAAGACCCTGTCTTAAAAAAAAGTCAACTGAATCATTAGACAGTTCATTAATTCTCATTTAGAACTAATAAGATCCAGCAAGTTTGTTAGACTCAAGATCTATCTACTACTGAAATCAACAGTACGTCTTCTCACTAGCAAATGCCAACCATAAAACACAAGAAAAAATAAGATGCTATTCACAGGAATTAATTTGTCAAGGAAGCCTCTATGGAAGCAAAATCTAAATTTGATAAAAGGACAGAAAAAGAAGTTTTGAATAAATGGGGAGAGAGCCCATTTAACATAACATGACATTGTAAAGATGTCATTTCTCTTCAGATTAATTTATAAGTTTGGTGTAATTGAATGAGAGAATTCTAGGTGGATGTATTGAGAAATAATATGAAAAATTAATGAATGTTCCTGAGATGATGGATTCCTGATCAAAGTGTTAGGTAAGCATAACTGGGTGGGAGGCCTAACCTATAGACCCCGTGGCTGAGGGCAACTTTGTCTCCCAGGTCATTTGGCAGTTTCTGAAGACATCTTTGGTTGGATGTGGAAGATACTGGCTGGCATCTTTTGAGCAGAGGACAGGGAAGCTGCTAACATCCTCAATGCCCAGAATAGCTCTGTACCAAAGAATTATCAGGCCAAATGTTAGCAGTGCCCAGGCTGAGAAACCCTGCTGCTATAGACTGTCATACGGATGCCACATTGAAAACCAACACATGACTAAAATCTAGACGAGGCAGGAAATCGTATGAATTGTTAAGAAAAAGACAAAGAACCAGTAGAAAATTGGGGAGAGCTCTTCACCGAAGGGGAAACCCAAGCAGTTTGTATATGAAGAGGTCCTTCAACCCATTGATGATCACAACGACACAAGGGGGCCCATCAGGGACTCAATCCCCTGCACTCACTCTCCTGGCCACATGGAAGCTGGACAGTGCCAGGCATTTGCAGGGATGTGGGGACCAGGAGCCCTTGTACGCTGCTGGTGTAGACTGACCTTCACCTTGACCTTGGGGAGCCATCAGGCAGAGTTTAGTCAAGATATTGTACCCATGTGGAAGGTTCCAGCACTCTCATTGGTGAGAGTCCGAAAGGGACATCTTCAGGATTAATGGCAGAATCATTTGGTCAGGAGATTGCAGGTCCCTAGGTTCCACTGCTGGGGGAATGGAAAGTAAAATATGGTATAGGTCATGACAACAGCGCCGTCAGAGTCTGCAAACTAGATAGACAGTCACCAGAGTGCAGAGAGCTTAAACAATGAAAAGAATTAAATGAAATAAATCAGAGCGTGCCTGGCACAGTTAGCTCTGAACGATGCCTTCGCACGTGTCGTTTAGGTAAGTTGAAGACGTGAGCACACGTTTCTGAGAGAACACGCACATTGTGTGTTACCTAAGTCATCTGATGTCTTGCTTTGTGCGCCCAGGCTCTGACACCAGTGAACACATGCTCAGACTTAGCTGCTTGTATTACACTCCTCCTCAAACCCCTACGGGGAGTTAATTTTGAGGAATTTGCTCTTTATCATGTGTGTAAGAGTGTGGGAGGGATAATATAGAGCAACAGAAAACATAAAACAGGGGAGCTGCGTTGCATTTGTCTGCTAGGGCTCCCCAAACACCACGCACTGGGGGTGCAAGCAATCGAAATTTATTTTCTCACAGTTCTGAAGACTCTAAGTCCAAGACCAAGGTGTGGGATTGGTTTCTCTGAGGCCTTTCTCCTTGGCTTTTAGATGGCTGCTCTCTCCCGGTGTCTACATCTGACTTTTCCTCTATGTGGGTGACTCCCCGACATCTCCCCTCCCTCCCTCCTTCCTGCCCCTCTCTTTTTCATTGCCGAGGATGGAACCCAGAGCCTTGTACATGCTAGGCATTGCTCTACCAGCGAGCCCGGCCCTTTTCTCCTTTCCTATAAATATACCAGTTCTGTTAGATTAGGGTCCTACTTCATGATCTCATTTTATTTTAGCTATTTTCTTAAAGGCTCTGCTACATTTGAATCTTAAATGTCTCCCAAAGGTCCATGTGTTAAAGGCTCAGTCCTCAGCTTGGCATTATCAGGAGGTGTTGGAGCCTTCAAGAGGTGAGGCCTTGTAGAAGGTCTTTGGTCACTGAAGGGCATGTCCTTGGAGGGGATAGTGGGACCCCAGTCCCTTCCTTTCCCTCTCTTTTAGTTCCTGGCCATGACAGGTGGGCCACTTTGGTCTGCCATTCTCCTCATCATGATGTGCTGCCTCACTACAGGCCCAAAGGTAAAGGAGCCAACTGACCACACCTGAAACCCCCAGAACCATGAAACAACACAAACCTTTTCTCTTTATAAGTTGATTATCTCAGGCATTTGTTACAGTAATAGAAAACTGACTGACACAGGCTGGATCTCCAAAGAGCCACTGTGAGGGGTAGCACTTTAATACATGACCTTCACGGAACACTGTTCAGTCTCACAGAAGGCATGAGCAGGCCTCTGAGGAATTTGTAACCTTCCATTTCTTTTCTTTCTTTCTTTTTTTTTCTTTTGCTGTTCTGGGGATTGAACCCAGGGACTGCATGCTAGGCAAGCACTCTACCACTGAACTACATCCCCAGCCCTTTATATTTTTTGAGACGGGATCTTGCTAAGTTGCCCAGGCTGGCCTCCAACATTATGATCCTCCTGCCTCAGCCTCCCTAGCCGCTGGGATTACAGGTGTGCACCACCACACCCTGGTTGTTGTGTTTCTTGATTCTGGTGCTGGTTACACAGGTGTGTTTAGTTGGTTAAAATTCATTGTAGTTAGGATTTGTACTCTTTTTCTGTAGGTGTGTTATCCTTTAATGAAAGTTGTAAAAGGGGTCAAATTTTAGCAACTTTTTTTTTTTTCTGTATTTGCTGATGTGTTTCTACTTTAATTTTTTACTGTTATGACTTTGCTGGAACTTCCATAACACAGTGCCTCACACTGAGTGACCCAAATACTTTCTCACAGTGCTGGCAGTCAGCAGACTAAGGTCAAGTGTGGAGGGCTGGTTCCTCCTGAGACCTCCCTCTCTCTGTCTTGTAGATGGCTATTTTCTCTCTGTGTTGCATGCACAAGTCTAGGTGAAAATTTCATTTTATAAGAATACTAGGCATGTTGGATTTGGGTCCAAGGTAATGCTTTGTTTCTAACTTAATTGCTTTACAGACCTTATCTCCAGTACAGTCAGTCACATTCCTGGGGCCCTTGGACTTAGGGCTTTGATATATGAATTTTGGGTGGACACGATTCAGCCCAGGACAGATCTATGACATTAAGGGATTATCTGGAGGAATATCCTTGAGAGGCGACTTGATCCTGAGGTATCTCACACATTGCTGAATTCAGATTGCCATCATTTCAGCTAAGCTTTTAAAAAAACTCCAGCTGTATTTAAATTTGCTTTCTGTTTTATTTTATACTGCCATTTCAATCAGGTTTAAGTATCACCGTTATAATAACTTTATAGAATGAGATAAGTAATTTTTTCTCCATGTTCTGTTCCACAAAACAACTGTTGTAACCTCCTTTTATGTGCCCTGGAGGCGTGCTGAACCCGAACAGTAAAACTCTATTACCCCAAACCAAAGGTAAATCAAAGAAGAGATAAAAGAAGAAGGGAACGCTCATAAAGGTGGGTAATGGCCAACACCATGAATACATTTTCTGCACGGAAGGTCCCATTCCCAACCTCTCGAAATACATGAAGGAGCAAACCAACCCACTGCCCTGCTCAGAACTCCGTGGTGGCTCTTCACGGCTGTCCACAAAGCCCCCCGCACGCGACGTCCAGGTTTTCATGTTCTGGCCCTGACGGCTCTTCTCTCCCTCCCTCAGCTCAGCTCAGGTGCCCTGGCATCTCTCTCACTTCCCGGCTTTTGCCTGGAACGCTTCCCCGCCTTCCCACCCGCCCTGGTGAAGGTCTCCTCTGCAGTTCAGCTGAGTGCCTCCTCCAGGAAGCCTCCCTGACCCCTCTGTCCTTCAGGATCCATTGTGGCCCCTCCTCTTGGCTTCTCCTGCCCTCTCACCCCATGTCTCTCCTTGCCCTGGTCTGGGTTCCAATCATGCTGCAGAATGAGTGACAGTCTGATTGAGTGAGACTCCCGGGGCTCTCATCATGCAAACAGCCTCGGCCCAGTCAGCCATGTGGAGGCTGGAGTCAGCCTTGGCTTTGAAGGGCGGACCCTTGCGGAGAAGATGGCGGCTCCCCACACCAGGTGTACAGCTCGCCACTACCCAAGCGCTTATTTGGGAGTGAGATGGAGTTGGGTGGAGGGACACACCACCCTCTCATCTCTTCTAGGAGGACGGCTGGAGGAGGTGGCTGGTGGAGACAGGGGCTTATTCTCCCACCCTACTGTCAGCCCTAGATCTTTTGAAGAACTACGCATTCACCTCTGAGCCCCAGGAGCACCCACCTCTTGGGAGGAAGCCTGACAGAGCCCAGTGATCTTTGAGAAGAGCCTTGACCCCCGCATTGCGTGTCCCAGAAGCTGAGGCTCAGAGGGGGCGGGTCCCAGGGCACCGCCCGCGGGGTGGTGGAGGCAGGCTCGGGAGCAGGCCCTTAGCCCCAGGCAGACGCTTCTGAGGGACTGCTCTTCCTCCCCTCCCTCATCCCACCTCTGCCCTCCTGCTGAGGGCTGCGTTGCCCCCACTTCCTATATGGAAGCCCTAACCCCCGCGGTGGCTGCAGTTGGAGGCAGGGTCTTTACCAAAGTAACTAAGGCTCAGTGAGGCCATGATGGTGGAGCCCTGACCTAACACCCGAGAGGATTTTAGTGCTCTTCCAGGAAGAGACTAGAGAGGGTCTCCCGTTTTCCCACCCACATGTCAGGACACAGCGAGAACCTGGCCGTCAGCTAGCCAGAAAGAGGGCCCTCACCAGCTGACCAGGGCAGCCTCCCTCTGCCTCGGAGGTCTTCTCCTCCACCTCTGGCTGCTGCACCTCTGCTCTCTCTGCCTCCCTTTCCCCTAAGGTCTTAATGTTAAAAACAGGAAAAAACACCCCAAAATAAAAAGATCCCCAACTGTTGTCATTCTTGGGGGTTTTGCCTTGAGGTGATCCCCTCCCACCCCTCCTGTTCCCTTTCCTTCCTCTTTCTTCTGTGTCCTAATGGTAGCCTCACTGCAGGGGATGTGAGCATGTATTTTCCTCTCTCTTCCCCTGTCAGGCATCTTCACCTTGGACTTGGGTCTTCTCTCCCCAGTCAGAATATTTGTGCGCCTCCTCACTTCCCCGGTAACATCCTAGATGCTCCCTTCCCCAGCAAGGGAGCCGTCTTGGAGTGGATTTCCGGGCCCCCCTGGCCTGCCTCTGCCTTCTTTCTGGACCAGGGAGCAGTGGGTGCAAGTCGTGGCCCGGGGGAGAAGCTAGCAAGCAGTCGAATTCTCAAAGCACAGCTCCTCTTGCCGCAGGATTTGAATACGGGGCAGGGGTGGCCCGGTGAGTCAGGAAACCGCATGCCCCCACCTCTCTGTTTTTCTTGGAATCGGGTGTGTGGGTGTGAGCGCCCTCTCAGAAGACCTCTGAGGCCATGCCTCCTGAGAGGAGGAACAGCTGACCTGCCCAGAGCACTTTCATGCAGCTCGAATGACTTCTTGGCGACAACCCAGCAACGCCGTGGGTCTCTGGTCCCTGTTCAGATCACACAGTCAGGGACTCCTGCCAGGGCATCACTCCTTGGCCACACTGGGCTCCTCTGCTTTCCCTGCTCACGGGAGAGGAAGTGGGGTTCGTGGCCGCCTCTCACTGCCAGGCCCCTTTTCTCTCAGTAGTGAGAAGCGTTGAGGCTCAGCGCAGCAGGACCGTGCTCTCAGGGTCTCGGACCAGTGCGTGCCTGAGGGTCTGAACCCACGCAGATCCGGCTCCAGTGCCAGTGGCTGCAGGGACCACTGGGTGCAGGGCCATAACGCACGTGGGAAGAGAGCTGGGACTCGAATCCAGAGCCCAGGGCTCCTGGGGGAGTGTCACAGCTTCCCAGTGAAGGGATAGGTAGGCATGGCTCTCTGCCTTCTCGGCTCTCCTCTCGGGCCGGTGGTCCCTCAGTACCCCCAGTGGATCTCCCTGCTCTTCTCAAGCTCTGGACTTTGTCCCTGCCTGGAGCTGCCTTCTCCCTTGCTCGCTCTGGGCTGGCTCCTCCTGCCTCACACCCTTCCTCCTGGGACTCTGGTCCCAGCACCTCCTTGGGTCCACAGTGGGTCCTTGTGCTTCCTCTGGGCTGGTTTGCTTTGCTCACTGTGCCGCCCTGTCCTGCTTGTCATCTGGGTGCTCATCTGGATGCTCACCTGGCTCACAGCCTGCGAAGGGCAGCAGCCCTGCCCTGGCGCCTGCATGGGCTCTGAGCTCGAAAACCTCCTAGTGATTGGAAAAATAAATTTGTCCGCCTCCTAGTGGGTGAAGGGCTCATTGATAGAGGCTCAGTGAAAAACAAAGAGTCACAAATCATCGCTGACTGCTAGGAGGGTGCTCAACACAGGCTGTCCCCCTGAGTCCTGCACCGTGGCCATCGTGGCACTGTGAAGCAGCTGGGGTCCCTTCTCGGAGGCCCAGGGCTAGGGCAGTTCTCTCTCTCATGGGGCCTGAGAGCTGCTGATGCTCTTTCTCTCCGGCTCCTACTGCCATTCTGTGCATCTGCATAATCGGCTTAACTGTTATTGTGGTAAAATAGGCACAGGATGAAATTTTCCATTAGTGACATTTGGTACATTCACACTGTTGCTCGATCATCACTTCTACTCTCCAGAAAGTTTTCCTCAGCCCAGAAGGAGCACCACCTACGGCTGTGGACCCAAGGTCTGCCTCCACCAAAAGCCACGTGGAAACCCTGCTCCCCTGTGCGATGGTATTTGGAGGTGGGGTCTTTGGCGGGCAATCAGGTCACAAGGGTGGAGCCCTCTTCAGTGGATTAGTACCTTGTGACAAGAGACATAAGAGAGGATTTTTTTTTTTTTTTTTTTTTTTTTGCAATGTGAGGACCTTGCAAGAAGGTGGCCCTCTGCAAACCAAGAATAGTGCTGTCACCAGAAGATGAGTCGGCTGGCACCTTAATCTTAGACTGCCAGCCTCCAGACTGTGAGAAATACATTCCTATTTCTGTTCTATTCTGAGTAATTTCTATACACCCTGTTTATGGATTTTGTTACAGCAGCTGGAGCTAAGACATACTTTTAAGCTGTCACTTAAAGCGACACTTGTACCTTCTTAACTGCCCCCACACCCTGGCAAAGACTGGTCTTCTTCCTGTCTCTATGAATTTCCCTGGCTTGGATATTTTATGTAAAAATGGAATGCCATTAGGTTTTGTAAGAATACTTTTTTCTCTGCTGTTCTCTCCCCCAGGGTTGGAATAGTATCTTTCTGGCTCACATTTGCCAAGTCCCAGCACAGAGATGGAATGCGCTACATGTTGCACACACAGCTGCGGCTTGATGGAAGGATGGCGTCTCCATCAGGCATCTGCAGATTCCGCGGCACCGGCTGCGTGTCTGCTGGGATCCCAGGAGACGCGGTGCTTGGGTGCTGTTCCTCCATCTGCCTCTTGCCTCTTGCGAGAGCCAGTCTGAACATCACGGTGAGCAGAAAAAGCAGACATAGGATGATGCCAACATAAAAATATGTGGAGTTCTGGGAACAGCCTGGCAGATCCTCAAAATGCTAAACAAACGCGTGTCAGCCCACAACGTACTCCGAGCACGGTCCAAGGGAACCGAGGACATCTGTCCAGAGACTTTCTCGTGAATATTCATATCAGCACTAGTCGTGAAAGCTGAGTGGTAGAAGCAACTTCAGTGTCGTTATCAAACATGAGTGGATGAACAAAATT
Organism: Sciurus carolinensis; assembly: GCF_902686445.1. NCBI lineage: Eukaryota > Metazoa > Chordata > Mammalia > Rodentia > Sciuridae > Sciurus > Sciurus carolinensis. Next base: position 19,511,732 of record NC_062226.1, on the reverse strand, counting down.
TGGAGTAGCCATCAAATAGAATATTATTTGCTCATAAAAAGAATGAAGTGTTGATACCTAGTACATATGGATGAAGCTTGAAGAGAAAAGAAGCCAGACCCCAAACATCACAAATTGTCTGATATCATTTCTATGAAATGTTCAGAATAGGTAATACATAGGGACTACACATATATTATATATGTTACATATATTATATTATATATTATGTATATTATATATGTGTGTATATATATGCACACATCACATACAGATGTACACATATATAATATACATATACACATATATGTACATGTACATATATAATATATATACATGCACATATATACTATATATAAATATATAATATATATGCACACATACATATAATATACACACATTTAAAATATACATATATATATGCACATGTATATAATGTATATGGATATATATGCATATATTATATTTCTCTCTGTGTAGAGATATGTATGCATACATAGACATATATATGGATATTCACACATGCACACACATATATGTAAAGAGAGAGATGCATCTGTCTGCTTGTCGAGCTATCTATTATCTATCTATCTATCTATCTATCTATCTATCTAAATGCAAACCTTCATGGGAACTGTGTATACCAATATCAGGATCAGGATGGTAGGACAGTGGTCATTGCTGAGGAAGGATAATACAGAATAGGAAGGTCAATGGGTAGTGAAAGAATTTCCATCACATTGATAGCATTTTATGACTTTAAAATATCCTGTTGTGTATATGGCAAAATGTCAACATTGATTAAACCTGGATTAGTGCATTAGTATTTATTGATGATTGACAATTCTTTGCCTTTTCCTGAATGTTTGAAATAATGTTATAACAGAACAGAAACCCTGTCTCCAGGCTGCTGAGAGGTGAGTGTGTCCTTTACCCCTCTGCATGCAGGGAGCAGGTGACTTAGGGAGGAGGGGACATTAGATTTCACTCTTTTCCCTGGCTGCATCCCATTATTCTTGATTCTATTGAAATTAATGATGCGCGCCCCTTATTTTTTTCGGCTCAGACCTGGAACTTGGACTCTGATCAATGAATCCCATCTCCTGTAGGCTGAGTGATGAGCTGGGTTTTCATCTCAGATAACTGCTTTTCTCTTTTTGGTGGAAGACAGTTTTTCTTTCAGGTCCCAACTATTTAAAGATAAGGAAATAAACTTGTTTTCTCCATTTGTGATTTTTTAAATGAGTTATTCCATCATCATTATAAGCAATTCTTCAATCTGTAGACCCTCTCAGAAATGATAAAGTGGGAGAGGGAGGAAGCTCGGGTGCTAATTTTAGATGTTACTGATTGTGTCACTGAACAAACAAATTTGGATAGCATTGCTGGGGACAAGGTAGGAGACAGTTGGGGATTGTTTTTCCTCAATAAGATTTAATGCCTCTCTGGGTCCTGCTCTTTTTCTCTGAAACAAACAAAGTGATTGTCCTTATTATTTCAGAAGTACCTAGGCAATGAAGTTAACAATAATTGAAACAAAATTTAGCAAAATGTACATATCCAGCAACAAGTACATGGGGTCCCCATTGTTCAAACCTTTCCTGCAGGCCCCTTTGAGATAATACTGGCCAACAAACTTATTATTATTATTATTTATTATTATTATTATTATTATTATTATTATTATTATTATTTGGACACTGGGGATTGATCCCAGGGGCACTTTTCACTGAGCTACATGCCCAGTTCTTTTAATTTTTATTTTGAGGCAAGGTCTCACTACCTTGCCAAGTTGTGGAGGCTGTCTTCCAACTTGCTATCCTCCTGTCTCAGCCTCCTGAGTGACTGGAATTAAAGGTGGGTGCCACCAGACTCAGCCCTAATAATTTCATTTTGTAGAAGAGGAAACTAAGTTCCAGTTTGGCAACAAGACTTATCTAAGACCCCAAGGTCTGTTTTCTAGTTCAAGGTCACATTTCTATATGATTTGCTTCCTAATCTAATTCATCCACCAATCTTGGCTTCAACTGTCTTTTGTCTGTTTGGAAAAGCAAGCAAACAAACAAAATAATGACCAAAAAATCCCCTTTTCTTTTCAAGGATGTGACTTTCCCATTGTTAAGAATTTTCCATGGGACAGTTGTGCTGTATAAAGAACTCTGCATTCTAAAGTCAGAAAACCTAGTTCAAATCCCTGATAGGCCCAAGTCCCTATGTGGTTTGGGTCCAGTTTCTTCCCTTGTGTGAATATCAGTTTTTTTTCCCCTATAGATAGGTTATGCATGGCAGATGTACCTGGTGTGAGAAACTTGGAGTCAAAGAAAGGGACCCAGCAGGTGAGGACTGGGCATAGGCATGAGGTCCAATGGCAACCCAGGGTGAGTCCACATTGGCATGTTACCAAAAAGAGCCAGTTTCTCTGTCCCTCACATGTGCTAAGCCTTGTGTTCTTTGATGTTTCTGGATTTTCTTTTTTAATCTTCACCTAACTGTATAACATAGGGACTTTATCATTATCCCCATTTCAACTGAGAGGGAAACTAAGGCATAGATAGACTAAACAACTTGCCAAAGCTCACAGCCACAGAAGGTCAGCCAGAATTAGCATGCAGACCCATAGGCTCCAGTGCCCTTGTGTGTGACCACAAGACTGTCACTCCTCTCTGCTTTTGTGACCAGGGAGGCATTTGCAGACCAATTAGATATCTTCAGCAGGTGAGTTACGGAACCTTCTTCTCTGAATCTGGGAATCTTTGGAGCATCTTCAATGATTACTAGGGAACACTGAGGAAAGATGCGACAGAAATCGTACCTAGATGATGTCATCCAAGTCCCAGGGTTCCCTTCCTTGGCAAGGATAACCTTGTTACTCAATTCCTGGCTGTTAGCAGGATGATTTTTAAAAGAAAAAGCTTGTGCAAGTATCCTTCTCTTCTCATTACTATAGCTTCATGTTTTGAACCCAGAAAGTACAATGCTTTCCACTTTGTTCTTTCTCAAGATGATTTTGGATTTGGGGGAACTTTGCAGATTAATAAGAATTTTAGGATTGCTTTCTTCTCCTATAAAAAAATGCATTTGGGACTTTGGTGGAAATAGCATTGATCCTGTAGACCACTTTGGGAAGTATGGACATTTTAACCATTTTAATTCTTCCAATCCATGAACATAGGATGCCATTCCACTTATTTGTATAAATATATACATGTAGACCAATGGAAGATATTTGAGAGCTAGAAACACACACACACACACACACACACACACACACACACCCCTGATGTTGGATGAGAGCATCAAGAACATACAGTGGGGAAAGGACAGTCTCTTCAACAAATGAGGTTGGGAAAAATGGATATCCACACACAAAGGAATAAAGTTGGACCCTTATTCTTTACCACCCTCAAAAATAGACTCCAAATGGATTAAAGACTTAAACATAAGGCCCCAAACTATAAAACTCCTAAAAGATAACAGAGTGGGAAAGCTTCTTGACTTCAGTCTCTGCAGTGGTTTCTTAGGTGACACTAAGACTCAGGCAACAAAAGCCAAATGTGCAAGAGAGACCACGTCAAACAAAAACACTTCCACAAAGTAAGTGACACAGTGGCATGGAAAGGCCACCTAAATGGGAGGAAATGTTTGGAAACCCCATGTGTGAGATGAGGCTATTATCCAAAATGTATAGGAAACCCTTACATCTTCACAGCAAACCCCCAAAGAACTCAATTATACTCATAATGGATGAAAGACAAATCTCCCTTCAAAGAAGATATACAAATGGCCAACAGGTATCTGAAGAGGTGTTCCATATCACTAATTATCAAGGAACTGAAAATCAAGCTCACGGTGAGATATTGCTTCACAACTGTTCAGAGGACTGTTATCAAAAAACCAAAAGGTAACTGGGTGCGGTGGTGCACACCGTAATCCCGGTGGCTTGGGAGGCTGAGGCAGGAGGATCACAAGTTCAAAGACAGCTCCAGCACCTTAGTGAGGCCCTAAGTAACTCAGTGAGACCCTGCCTCTAAATAAAGTGTATATGTATACATATAAATGACTGGGATGTGGCTCAGTGGTTAAGTGCCACTGGGTTCAATCCCCAGCACACAAAACAAAACAAAATAAACAAAAACCAAACCAAACCCCAAAAGATAGGAGTTGGTGAGAATGTGGAGAAACTGGAACTGTCATCTGCCGTTGGTGGGAATGTAAGGTACAGCAGCGGCCAAGGAAATAGCTAGCGGAGCCTCAACGCATTAAAAGTGGAACCACCACACACTCATCTGTTTTCTGTTGCTAGTAACACAACACCTCAGGCTGGGCTAGTTACCAAGACAAGGTTTCTTATGGCTACAGATCTGGGGATGAAAGGTCAGGGGGCTGAATCTGGGGATGACCTTCTTACTGGCAGAGTCCTGAGGTGGGACACAGATCACATGACAGGGTGTGTGTGTTCTGGTCTCTTTCCCTCTTCTTATAAAGCCACCAGGATTCAGTTATGGGGCTCTACCCTAAGGACCTCTATCCAGTCCCCATCACCTCCTGCAGACTTCCCCTGTAGGCACTGCTGGCCCTGGGTGGGAAGGGAGGCAGGAAGGAGGTGCTGATTCTGATGTCCCTGGGTTCTGCACCCCCTTTCCACCCGTCTCTGGCATCCCCCTTTCCTTGACGCTCTGGTCAACCATGTCTTTGTGGCTCGTGGACACGCTCCTGTCTCATTTCTGGTCGGTGTGTGTCTTGATGGAGCCCATTCCATAGATGGCTCTCGTTTCTTTTCTTCTAAATGAGTTCTTCGATGTCGCCACAGACCGAGCACCATCTTCTCATCGGCCTCAACGTTTGCGCTGCGTTCTTGTCGGTGGCTGGGGTTCTCATCCCTCGTCTGTAATCTGAAATCTCTGAAGCTCCACCAACCAGAAGTCACTCTGTGGGCAAGTTCTCTTTCCTAACTTCGCCTGAACTTCCTCAGAGGCCGTGTGTATGCTTCACTGGCCCCAGTGGGGATGAACTTGCTCCAGCTCTCGGTGTCTGTGAGTTCTCCTCCAGCCTCTGCCAGGCGTGACGTACAATGGAATATAAACAACTAAATAGCTTTGCTGAAACTAGAAATATTTGATTTCCACCCAGCCCCAAGGATTGTGGCTGAGAGAAAGAGGACCTCTATCTTGTGCACCCAGGGTATTTTCTTGTTCTCATGTTGCTGCCTGTTGCGGATTTAAAAAACAAAAACCAACAAGGAACCTCTACTCACATGAAGAGTTACCTCTTGCCACTCTTCCTTTCTTTTGAAACCATTTCCTTGGATACACTCCTGAGAGTGGAATTATTTTATCAGCAGGCAGCAGCAGTTTTATAGATCTTGTGCTTGGTGCCAGGTTGGGTTCCTGTAGGGTTTGTGAGTACCAGCTGCACCCGGGAGGAGGACTTTGTAAGGTACTGCCCTGTGGAGAGGAGGCTGTGGAGGTGGGCAGCCTGCAGGGCTCTGTGCAAATAACCAGTAACCGGTGGGGTCTGCCGGGAGTTCCTGGGTGCGACATGCTCTGAGTTCTGCTGGTGGGTGGAGGCACAGCTGGCTTTCCAGGGGATGTCTACCCATCCATCATCCAACCATCCTCCATCCGCCACTCATCCATCTGTGCCTCCTTCCTTCCACCCATCCATCCTTCAAGGTGTATTTACTGAGGCTCCGACCTTCCCTGGGAACAAGGGAATAAAGCAGCAAGCAAGACGAAGAGGCCCTTGCTCTCATGCAGAATGTGGTTTAATGGGGGTTGGGAACAGGAGGTGGACAATAAACGGGGTCAAGTCAGAGAAGCAGCTCGCTAAGTTTCAGGTAAGCATCATGACAAGATAAACGAGGTGACAGGAGAGCTAGGCTGTTAGTTTGGACAGGCCATCAGGGAAGGCTCATTCGAGGAGGCAGTGTTGGACGTGAGGCCTGGGTGACCGGAGGGAAGCCATCAAGGGGAGATCTTGGGAGGAAAAGCCCTAAGGAGAAGCAGCGGCAGGTGTAAATCCTCCAGATGGAAAGGAACTGGCGTTCTGAAGGACAACGTGGGACTTCTAGTTATTGCCAATCCCCCTGCTCCAGCTCCTGGAAAGCACGACTCCTCTCTTTAAATCAGAGCTGATTATTTCAGGTGCCTTGTGTACAGTCAGCCTTCCGGGTTAGGCAGATTCCCCTTGCTGTGACAGTGAGGTTTCCTCCGGTGGCCTGGTGGCTGCATTGCTATGGGCCTGTGAGGAGGCACAGCCCCACCATGGGGAGGGCGTGGTGGAGAGGAGCTGCTCACTTCATGGCAGAGGAGAGAGAGTGGGAAGGGGCCAGGGCACACCCCAGGACCCCCTCTTTCAACAAGGTCCCACCACCTACACTTTCCATCTCTTCCCCTGAATCTGTCAAAGGATTAAGCCACTGATGGGGTTAGAACCTCAATGATCCAATCACATCTCAGAAGCCCCAGCTCTGAGCATGGCTGGCTGGGGACTAAGTCTTTCCCGCCTGAGTCTTTGGGGGGCTGAAAAGACAGACAGGCCCCTGGTGGTTGCGTCTGTGTCCAGCACATACAGACCTTTTCCTTTTGTCAATATTCCCAAACAGCGAGGTGAGACGACTGTGCGCAGGCATTTACACCGTATCAGAATTACCAGAAGTCCGGAGATGATCTGAAGCAGACAGGAGGGTGCGGGCAGGTTCCCAGCGACTAGCATACCATTGTTGGGAAGTGCTTTGAATGCTCTTGCATTCTGGTGTCCCCGGGGTCCTGGATGAATCCCCTGCTGTGGAAACGGAGGGGGGAGGTCCCCGAAGCGGGCTCAGGAAGTCCCTTCCCTTCTTTCCTTCCTGCTTCCCTCCTTCTCTTCCTTTCCCTCTTTTTTGTTTTTGAAAACGCTTTATTGAGATGTAATCAGTAGACTGGGACCTGTGTGAGGTGTGTAGTTTGATGAGCGTGGACGCAGGCAAACACTGGTGCCCCTGTTTCCACCAAGGCAGTAGATGCTCCAGCACTACCCGGGTCACACGGTGGAGGACCTGGGTGTGTGTCCCGATGGAGCCGTGGGCAGCGGTGGGCAGCAGTGGGCGGAGTCGGTCTAATGTGGGGCATCACTGGGCCTTATTTCCCACGGAGGCCTTCTGAACAGCTCTTGGGATGAACTGGGGACCCTCAATGCTCACATGCTGAAATCTGCACCCCAGTCCTTCAGAATGGGATGGGGCCTTTAAAAGGCGATTAAAAGAAAATTAAATATGATTGTGACTGTGCTCATCAGAACAGGCCATGAGGCGCTACACTCATACGGAAGCAGTCTTGTGAAGACATGGGGAGAAGATAGCCATCTACGGGCCAAGGAGAGAGGCTTCAGCAGAAACCAACCCTGCCTACATCTTGGTCTTGAACTTCCAGCCTCCAGAACTGTCAGAAAATAATTTTCTGTTCTTTAATCCACCCAAGTCTGTGATACTTTGTTTTATTAAAAACATCTTTATTAGTTATAGATGGACACAATACCTTTATTTGTTCATTTTTATGTGGTGCTGAGAATCAAACCCAGTGCCTCACACATGCTAGGCAAGCGCTCTACCACTGAGCCACTCCTCAGCCCCTGTGATACTTTGTTATGATAGCCTGAGCAGACCAGTATGGTGTGGCCCTTCCATCTGCCTGTAACTCAGGACAGTGCACTGAACTCTTTGGGAGTTCAGTCACGTGCAGTCTCAGCCTGTGGAAATGTACTAGCCTCGATAGCCTTGGCATGGCTGTTAACTCAAACCACCCCTCCTGTGTACCAACATGCCACACCTGTGTTCAGGGCCATGGCAGACTCCACCCTCTGTCACTTGACTTTTAAAGAACGGAAACAGAGTAGCCTTTGTATATTGCTCTCTTCCTGTAATTAAGTTTATAGCTTTTAATCTTAGGTCCTTAATGTACCTCTCTTTTAATCAGTAACTGGGTTGTACGACCTATTCACAGAGCAGACGTAAAAAAAAAATTTCCTACGACAATAACAGTCTAGGATCAAGTAAGGAAACCTGATTTCTAATTTGACATTGAATTATTCAGGCTTAAAAAATGTTCTTATGTAATACCCTCACATACAGTATAACCTTAGGTATGAAATTACATTTATACATGCACGTACCTCTAAGCAAAGAGATACAGTAGATGACGAAGACTTGTTCAAATGGGTGAATTGACCACCCACAGGAAACTTCTCCAATACTGTCGAATTGGTTCAAGTGCTGCTCCCAAATCCCATTTCTCCTGCCTTTCTTTCAGTGAATTAAAAAAAAAAAAAATTAAAATGTAGCTTCAGTGAAACATTTATGTGTCTCCTAAATGTTTCATGGTTTAGGGTGATTTGCCTTTAAATTTTAAAAAGTGTTCTCATGCTTACCTGTGGTGCTCCATGAACCGCTTCCTTCCATTCAATATCGTGCTTCCCCGAATTCATCATGTTGCTGGTAACCATCATTTCCTTTTCTCTGCTGCAAAGTATTCCTTGTGTAAATATTCCATAATTTGCTAATTTTTTGTTGGTAGACATTTGCAGTCTTTGCAGTTTGCTGTTCTAAACAATGTTGTTTGAAACATTCTGGAACATAGTTCCTGGGTATGTATATGTGATGCTTTTATAATTAAAACATTTAAAGAATGTGTGCAATGATTATGCTCTATTTGATTAAAATTAAGCACATGGATTTTTTTGTGCAATAATTTAGATATAAAATGTTCCAGAAGGATGATATTTCATTGTATAAAAGAGTAGCTCCTACAATTCATCTCATTTCTTAAAATTAAAAAAAAAAGTTCAGAATCTTTAACTCACTAGCTTCCATGGAAGTATTTCTAAAAATTCTTATTCGTGATGCTACAACCTTCCTTTATTTTCATGTCTATATCCTAGTTCTTGACTAAATGGTAGGTAAGATGATGACGTCGAAACTCTAAGGACATACCCCCTCCATTTATGAGGAAGGAATCTGAGACTCAGCAAAATTAAGTAATCTGCACAGCAGAACTGGGAATCAGCCCCAAACCTGAGCCTTCTTCTCACGACTTCCCACTGCAGTCACAGCTGGCCGCACCTTCCTCTCCTGACATCTGCTCTACATAGGCTGGCCTGGGAGGAAGGGAGCTCTCTGCATCTGGCAGGTGGATTGCCAGTTCAATGTTTCCATTTCTTTCATGCTGGACACTGAGCTGGGTAGTGCTAGAGGAGTCTGAATTCATCCTCAGAACAACACAATGATGTTGACGTTGTGCTATTTCAAGTTGAGGAGAGTAAGGCCCAGAATGAACAAATGTGCAGGGTCACACAGGTAGAGGAGATGGCAGAGTTGGGTCTCTAAGCCAGCTATGGCCTACTCCAGTGTCCTTATTCTTCCTGAAGACACCATAGAGCCTCCAGAAGGAGAACACACCCTTTGGACTACCAACATGGTGTCGCTTCCTATTGGACTCTGATTAGGCACACTGCCCCTGTTGGTAGAGGCACGGTGAGGACAAAAATACCAACAGCAGTCATGGAGAAGCAGTTTGGATGGATGTGCTTTGGGGGGGATGCCAATCTGGGCTCAAATTCAGACAGAACCTTTGTGATCTCTGACCTTCAAGCCCTGTTTCAAATTCGAGCCCTATTGGGATTTTGCTAAGGGATGGAAAGGAAGTTGGTTTGCAGGCACATAGATAATCAGCCATCTTCAGAGTGAGATTGGATTGAAAAGCAAGGACTTTGTGGGGGTGAACTTGAGTTCGAATTCTTTTTCTTCTACTTGTGAGTTGTATGACCTTCAGTGAGTTACTTAACTTCTCCAAGGCTGTTTTTTCCATCTGAAAAATGGGGACAATTAATTAGTGACTTCTTTATAGGGTTCTTGTGGCCATTGGCTCTTTGCTAACCTCTTAAAATTATGCTAAACACTCAAGGTTAGTTATTGCTAATATTGAGTGACAAGTGATAAAGAAATAGAATGTTGAATCAGGCTAAATTTCAGGGTTCTGTCAAGAAATGAGAGGCATACTCTGGTTATTCCATTGTGAGTGACTAAATATCTGTGCATTTTGTGATGCTTGCATGGAGTCCGTTAGATCCTGCAGTAGTCCTGCAAGGCTGACAGGATCTTCCAGATGGCCCCCAACTGTCTACAAGAGAGCTAGGCCTGGCAGGCGGTGGGGGGCAAGCAACTCACTCAAGGTCCGCCTCCCTCCCTTCCTTCCAATTGACAAATCCTATTTGTGTATGTGTATTACACACACACACACGCACACACACACACACGCACACACACACACACATATGAAGCACAATGTGATGTTTTGATATGTGTATGCACTGTAGAAAGACTCAGTCAAGCTAGTTAGCACATTTATCACCCCATCTACTCCCTGTCACCTACTCTTTCTGCGGTCAGAGCTCAGGTGGCTCATTTGAGCCCTGCACTGAAGTCTTTCCTGTTGCCGTTTTCAGTCCCAAAGGAACTTAGAGAATAAATAAAGCAAAGACTTAAAAAAAAAAAGTGTTGCAATGGAGAACATTTCTTCTTCCTCGAAAAGGCCCAACATGATTCATTGGTAAAATGGCAAATTGGACCCTATTAGCGTCTTGTGTAAATCATGCTGGGGTTGGTGGCTGTATTTGTGTGAAGGTGGTTTGCTCTTAAACCCTCTGAAGTATCCTGTCGTCATAGACCTTGGTCTGTGGTATTTGAAATCAAGCGTCTTTCTCTAGTCCGTGAGAAGTCAGGCATCCTGCTCTTCTGCACTCTTAGAATCATCCTGTTATTCTTGGGGGTGTTTCTTTGCCCGTTTCCAAGCAGTTGCCACAGTTACAGCTCAGTTTGTTAATATCAAATTCAAAACATTAACATGGTACATTTTATAGAGAAGTAGCCTAATTTTCACCAGTATAACTGGGTGGGGGAATTACCCAATCCTGGACAAAATTCACTTGAAGTGTTGGCATTGACAGCATGACTGAGTTGTGCCAAGGGTCAGGGACGTGTGGACACAAACCACAACTTAGGAAAGTTTCGTGTTTCATGTTAGAGACAACCTTGGTGAGGACGAGGTCTGGCCTTGGCTCTGACATTTGTCCTGGTGTGACCTCAGGCAGCACTTTCCCTCTTGGGCCTTTCATTGTCTCTTTTGTCAATGAGGATGTTAGACTCCAAGGTTCTGTGAATTCTGTTTTTTGGCTTTATCACCCATTTGAAAGCCATACCCTTTCTGTTTGAATCCACCAGGGGGCGCTAGGTTCCATGTCTTGGCCCTGCCCTGGTCTGAGAGCCCCGTGACTGTGCTAAGTGCCCTGGAAGAGGGAAGCCATGGCCCAGTCCCTGCCTCCTGGTACGAGCGCATGAGAAGACTCTATTTAAAGTGTTCCATACACCTGCAGTTGATCGGGACTCTTCACATCCAGGGTCTCTTTGGTCTCGCTTCAGTTCACTGGGCCTAGTGTCAGCCTCCCTTTTCACAGGTCAGTGAACCCAGGCCCAGGGAATAGATAGGACTCCCTCGGACTATGCGGCCGTCCAGTGGTAGACTCAAGACCTTCTCTCCTCACCGCTGACTTGTCCTACTGGGCCTCCAGAGGCTGCTTTTGTTCCTCAGGGGCTTCAGTTGAACTGGGAAGGCAACTGACAGGTGCATGGATAGGGTCACAGCGTGGAATCACAGGAGAGTTGTGGGAAGCTGAGGGGCTCCGGTAGACAGAGCTTCTTCCCAGTGAAGCTCTTCTGGGATTAGGATTAAAGGATCTGCAAAATGCGGTCAGTGGGGACTCTAATGACCCTGGTTCTGAGTTGACAGTAAAATCCAGTCGGGCTCATTTAAGTAGCAAAGGAATTTTTGAAAGGGTATCAGGAAACTCTCAGAATCTCCAGGAGGGCCAGAGGCAAGAATCTGGAGGTATGCAGTCAGAAACCATGACAAATCACGCTGTGGGGGCTTTTCTAGAAAACCAAACCAAACCAAACCAAACCCACTGCACAGCTGCTTGGCACTTTGGATGTGTGGAGTGGGCCACCACCACGGATACTAACGGTGACTGAACACCTCCTGAGCGTGACCCTGCACCAGGCACGTATCTTCTGTATCTTATCTCATCTCTCCCCGTGGATTGATGTCATTATCCCTGGTTTATGGATAAGGAATGCAGGCTTGGGGAGTTTATGATTTGCATGGTTGCACTTCTCCTTGAAGTTTGAACTCCAACAAAACAAGAGGATGCGGACTTTGGGCTTGATCTAGGTCTCGCTCCAGTCTTCTCAGGACAGTCTTAGGAGACAAAGGATTTTCTCGGGGTTTCTTATGGTTTTTGTAACTCCCCCCACCACTAGTAATATTGAAAAAGAGGAACAAAAAGGAATGTTAAATTCTCATTTTCTACTTATTTTATTGTCTTGTCCCTCTGAAGGAAGAAGGAAATATTTCCTATCTGATGCTCTGTGGGCGTTAGTTGGATCTGGCTCTCTTAGAATAAAACGTTACTGGATTTAGAAGCTTCCATGCTGTAGACTCGTCCAATCTCATTCATTGATAAACCAGGAAACTAAGACCTAGAGTAGGAAATTATTTGCTCAAAGCTGTGCAGTAAGACTGTGGCCTTCACATGCTCAACAATATTTCATGAGGTGCTGACTCACTGCCAGGAACCTGGTGCAGTACAGGAGAGACAAGCTCCCTGTCGCCATGGAGCTTTATGTAAATAGAGATCCCAGAGATAGTCTAGTCTGTGGTTCTCCAAACTTAAAGTAATTTGGAACAAAAATGTTTTTGGATTTTTTTTCCTTAGTTAAAAAAAATAAAAAAATAAAAAATGCCCAATGGCTGTTAAATAGGAAAAGTTCATTAGTTATTAAACAGTGCAAACAAACTTTTTCCTTTCTATTAAGTTGCAATATTTAAGAAAAGTTAACTACCCAGTGCTGATGAAGGTATGCAGAATTTTGCAGTCTCATGTACTATTTTTTTTAAATTAGAGCTTTATTGTCATATGTAGTAGTTGGGTTTATCCCAATCTCATACACCACTGATGTGACTGTAAATTAACCTTTGTGAAGCAAAATATTAGAAATATGTTTCAAAACATTCTTAACTGAGAATTTACTTCTTAGACTATCTCTTAGAAAAATAACTATGTGGGGGCTGGGGAGATAGCTCAGCTGGTAGAGTTCTTGCCTTGCAAACACAAGGCCCTGAGTTTGATCCCCAGTACTGCAAAAAAAAAAAAAAAAGAAAGAAAGAAAAAGAACTATGTGTAGATATAAAAACACAACTAATAAGTATCACAGGATGGTTGTTAATAAATAGCAAGATTTGGAAATAACCTAAACAGTCAACAACTGATTGATTATATGAAGCATGCAATGATCACTCTCTATCAGTCAGGCTTAGATTTGGTTGTGTATAACCAAGACCCCAAGTAGCACTGACTTAAACACACACAGATTTGCTTTTCTTTACCTAAAAGAAATCTGGAGGTAGGCAGCTGGGTTTGGTGTGGTGGAACCGGTTCCTTCTGTTCTTTGGTACTGCTGTTCTTAGTCCATCCATTGTATCACATTCCAGATGGAAGAGGCGGAAGGCGGGGTGGGGGGTTAGTAAGTTTGCATGGATGTGACCAAAATACCTGACAAAACACTTAGAGGAGGAAGAGTTTATTTGGGGCTCATGATTTCAGAGTATTCAGTCCATAGACGGTCAGGTCCACTGCTCTAGGCCCAAGCTGAGGCAGTACAGCATGGTGGAAAGACCCAGTAGAGGAAAACCGCTCAGCTCATGGGGTCGGGGAACAGAGAGGAAGGGGGAAGGGGCTGCAGGGAAGATGTGTCCTTTCAGGGCATGTCCCCAGTGGCCACCTCCTCCAGTCGTGGGCCACCTGCCTACAGTTACCAGTTGGCCATTGCAACTAGGATGGTCTGATTGGGTCAATCACGCCCCCTCTGAACTCCTGCATAACAGGAGCTGTGGGGACACCTTGTATCCAAACCATAACAAGGGGTAAAAGTGGGCACCTCTTTAACAGACATTACGGGACGAGGATATCGGTATCTGCAAGAAGATTTGGAAAATTGTATTTGCAGCTGGTCATGTTGCCTGGAGTTTTGGCATAGAGATGAAAAGAAGAAAGAATGGATGTTGGGCGGATCTGTGGTCTTCAAAAACTGCTCCCATAACGCTTCAGAAATATTTTGAAAATTTACTTACCATTTTGTACATTTTTAAATTATCTCTGAAAAAATATTTTATCCCAGGTGTATATGGATGTGAAAGGTACAATTTCTGGTCCTTTGTAAATATTTACATAAAAAATAAAGCTATTGTATCATCTTTTAAAATACATACAGTGGAATGTAAATACCATCGGATGCAGTGACCTCAGAACTAAAGAGACAAGCTTTTTTTAAAAAAAAATATATATATTCAGTTGTCAATGAATCTTTTATTTAATTTATTTATATGTGGTGCTGAGTATCAAACCCAGGGTCTCACACATGCCAGGCAAGTGCTCTACTACTTAGCCATGTCCCCAGCTAAAGAAACAAGCTTCTTAATAATGGAAAATTTTCTGTGGGTCCTTTTCTTTCATTCTACTTTCTCTGGAGATTTTTCTGATAGATATTTTCTACTTAAAAGTTTATTGATCACCTTATCATACATCTCAGCCATAATATGGACAGGAATTTTAATTTCGTGTGGCCATAATATTCTAAAAGCATTTAATTTTTAAAAACTATCATTGCATTTATTAACACTCTATGATTGATGAAAACATACAATAGGAAGCACAAAAGGCATCCTTTAATGAGAAGGATGAGGTTTCTGAAAACAGATTTATGTGTCTAGGGGAAGAAAAGGTAGGCATCACCATCAATTATAGTTCCGATTTTATTTTTATGGATTTTGATAGAAACTTGTTCCTTAATTAAATAAATGGAAATGGAAGGAATTAATTTTAGAGCAGTACCTTTTAATTCCCTGAACTCTTTCCAGGTCTATGTCAAAAATCGTACAAAGCTGTGCCATCACAGGGCTAGTGAGGAGTAAGGGGACGGAGCAACCCTGGGATCCAACGCCCTGTGCGGATTTTACCCATCACCAGCTTCATGAATCAGCTCAGCAGGGACACTGACTTTTTTTTTTTTTTTTTTTTTTTGGTTCCAGGGATTGAATCCAAGGGCACTTAGCCACTGAGCCGCGTCCCCAGCCCTTTCTTAGTTATTCTGAGACAGCTTAGAGCTAGGTTGCTGAGGCTGGCTTGGAAACTGTGATCCTCCTGTGTCAGCCTCCTGAGCCGCTGGGATGACAGGCGTGTGAGGGACACTAACATTTTGAATCGTCCCTTTTGACGCCCTGCATCACCGTTATTGTCATTCCCATGGTACTCGGGATGTATGGAAAGTGTGCCCCTCCTTTGTGAAGTGGGAAGAGAGTGACGGTGACAGGGGACGTGGAAGAGGGTGAGCCTGCCGTGCCCAGAGCCGCCTCCTTCTGCAGGGGGTTTAGGGAAGGGATTAGCTTGCCTTCAAAGATCCCTGTCCTGGTGCACCCGGGAGCCGCCTGCAGGCCGCCGCTGCTGTCCAGGCCTCCGGGCGAGGTCCTCGGATACCCCTGTATCACGCAGTGCCCCTGTGTGCCCCCGGGAGCCATTAAAAGCATTATCTCAGGACAAATTACAGGGTTCAGTGTTAACTTCCAAAGTGATCGTGTGCCAGTGTGGTAGAGATCCCACTGGGCTACACAGGGCCGGAAGGATAAAAGCAAATGCTTTGTCAAGGTGAAGAAATCAGACACTATTTTTATTTTGTTTCATGTCCCAAGTGTTCTATGCCTCCAAAACACGTGACCATCTTCTTTCCCTTTTTCCTTCCTTTCTTGTGCAATTTAATATATATATTTGCTTTTTTCATATTTTAAATGTTGATTATCTAAATCGATTAATAATATGTATATTTCTAATAGGTCTTTTTATTTCACCTTGTGAGTATACTGTTCAATAACTTTGATGAATGCACATCATGACACTGATTGACCTAGAAAATTCCCTTGTTCTCCTGCCTGGTCAATTCTCCCCAAACTGGTCATCCCCATATCACCACTGATTGGACAGCTCTTGCCAAAGGTTGTTCTTTCCTGTGCTAGATGGACTCGTACATATGGCATGTGCTTTTTTTTGTTTGGCAGTTTATACTCAGAACAATATTCTGTGGATACATTCGTGTTGGTGCCTGCATTAGTAATTTTTTATTTTTAGTGTTGAATAGTATTCCATCGTATGAGTAGTCCACAGTTGATTGCTTCCATTCATGTGTATAAATTCCATTTTGAAAAATCAAAGTACTTTAGAATAATTTTGGACAGATTGAAAATTCTCAAAGAGAGTGAGTGCTGGGGTCCCCTCTTAGGCCCCACTTCTCCCTCTTGCTAAGGTCTCACATTAACACGCTACGTTTGCTACAACTAATGAAGCAGTATTGGTATAACATTAAGTAAGGTCCACAGTCTATCAACAGGCCTTTGTTTTCCTCTCCTGCCTTCTTTTCTCTGATGTGCCAGGATCCCATCCAGGGTACCACATGGTGTCAGCCACCATGTCCCCTTAGGCTCCCCTGGGTTGTGCCATTTCTAAAACTGTCCTTGTTTTGCATGGCCTTGACCTTTGAGAAGTACCGGTGGGGTATTTTGTACAATGTCCTCCATCTGGGTCGATGCCTCCTCATGACTTCCGACGGGGCGGGAGTTGCGACATGGCGGTGGGTGTTTGGGAGGGAGACTGCGGAGTTTCTGCCCTTCCTCACCACCCGTCAGAGGCGCTGATGTGGCAGGCTGGGAGGCTTGGCTGGGAGTGAGCCTCAGGTTCCTCTTTCCACACGTGCTCTTCCTAAGGAAGTCACTGTGCTCACCCCATGCTGAGGGGATGACAAGGCTCTGCTGCAGTTCCTGGAGGGCAGAGTGGATGGAAGTCACTTGGAACTTCTTGGTGTGGGGGATTTGTCTGTTCTCCCCTGTGTGTTCATTTATTCACTTCTGCTTATATCAATATGGACTCATGAACATTTATTCTATGCTTTGGGTTATAATCCAACATCATGTTTATTTTGTTGCTCAGATTGTTCCAGCTTTGGTCATAGGGTGCTCTTTTAGCTGTCTGCCATGTCCCTTGGACAGTATTCTGTTTTATTTTATTTTTTTAGCATTTTTCTTACAAAAAGCTCCAGGTTGATCTTGTCTATTACCTGCTTCAATCCTAGACCCACCCATTTCTCTAAGAAACCTGGCTCCCTTTATTGAGACTAGTATTGTAAACCAATATCTGGGTGCTGGCCTTGTTTTGCACCTAACTTTTAATTTAATTTAATTTAATTTTTTTGGTATCAGGGATTGAACCCAGGGGCACTTAACCATTCAGCCACATCCCCACACCTTTTTATTTTTTTATATTGAGGCGGGGTCTCACTAAATTGCTTACTGCCTCCCTAAATTGCTGAAGCTGCCCTTGAACTTGTGATCCTCCTGCCTTAGCCTCCCAAGCT
The DNA here is from genome assembly GCF_902686445.1 of Sciurus carolinensis. Lineage (NCBI taxonomy): Eukaryota > Metazoa > Chordata > Mammalia > Rodentia > Sciuridae > Sciurus > Sciurus carolinensis. The sequence continues at coordinate 19,494,211 of NC_062226.1, read as the reverse complement.
GCTGGATTTACAGGCATGCACCACTTCACCTGGCTTTGCTTGTAACTTTTTGTCATCCACAGAGCAATCTGGAAGGCTGTTTCTGACCAGCAGTTTAAAAATAGCTCCCTATCCCCAACTAATCCTTTTCTGTGATGTTCTTTAAAATACTTTGAAGGACTTTTCCCTATGCAAAATGATCTTTTCAGGGCTGGGTGCAGTAGAGGAATGCTATTTTTTGGTGACCAAAACCCATGCACTTTTGTTAATGGTGATCCCTGCTTCCCAGCCATTCAGGGGCTCCCGGATCAAGAGCTGAGCATGGCTGACCTTGACCATGGAGTCTCCTGACCTGTGGAGAGAATGTCCCTCTCCTGGTGACAACCAGACCACCAGGGATGAGGGAAGTCAGCACCGCAGCGATGTTCCGATTGGACTGGGAGTACAAGGTGGAAACCCTCTCCTTTGGGCCTCGGTGGTTAGGAGCACAGAGCGAGCTGTGTCTGTCTCTCTGACCTTGATGGTGGAGACAATATCAGGATGGGAAGCCTGTTCAATAAGGCGAAGGGAGAACACAGGGCAGAGCAGGCTTGCCCTGGGTCACTGGGGAAGGCTTACACGCTGGCCCAGGCCAGCTCACAGAGGGAGGTGGTGCAGACAAGAGGTGGCATTTTAGAAATCACAAAGGCACAGCTACCAAGTCAGCGGTGGTGCAGGTTTGGCTCAGGGAACAACTTGATTCTTGCTGGCTCCCCTGTGGGGCGAGAGGCATCCAGATCACTCCTGAACCCACCCCAGGGGCGCTCCTCCCAGGGCAGAGACTCTGGCAGAGGCTGGGCCTGGGCACCCTAGTTGCAGGTCAGGTGGAGTAGGTGCCTGTGACCCAGAATGCCCTGCGGGCCAGTCAGAGCTGAGGAGGAGCCGAGTCAGCCAGATCAGGCTGGGCATCCCTCAGCTGACACCTGTCAGGACCCCGAGGCCAGAACCTGGGTTGGAGGCCAGCCTCCCTGCTCAGAACCGACAGAGAACAGAGGGAGCCTCTACCCAGCAGAACCTTAGAGTTGAGAGACAGGGCGGCAAATGGAAAGCACTGAGATACGACTTGGCAAACTAAAGTTTTCCTCTCTGTTTTCTTCATGGATATGTCCCCAGAGATTGGAGCAGTATCTGGTGCAGAGAAGGCGGTCCCTGAACGTGTGAACAAACGAACCACCTGACAGAAACCCACTTCAAAGAGCCAGAGTGGGGCTTTTCTTACTGCTGTCCATGCTTTATCCGAATCCTCTCTTCCCCTTCTAGTATAAAACAGAGGCTCCGTGGGATTCATCAACACGAACAGATGTCATGCGATGGAGACTGCGAGAGTGGAAGGCACAGATTCTGTGGCCCCAGTAACATCTAGATGCCAGCGTGGTCTTTAAAAAAGTTTTCTCTCTGCTTTTCTTCATGTGTTATGGTTCAAATAGCTCATAAATGTTAATCTTGAATTCAACAAAGAAAATTCTATCCAACATTCCTCTGTTGGCCATTGGCATCCATTGTCCGGGATTATTTTTTTCATCCCCTTTAGAATCAGGAGGTGATGTGGTGCAATGGTTAAGCCTGTGAACTCTGAGGCCAGACTGCCTGCCTTAAATCCCAGATCTGTTGCTTGCTAAATGTGCCAGCTCTGGGAGACTAATCTCTCTAATCCTTAGTTTCTTGACTGAGACCCATATGTCTCTTACACATTGCTCTGATTTTTCTTCCATTCTTTTACTCCCCGCCCAGTCTTCAGTTTGTATATATTCTATTGACCTATCTTCTCCTACGTCCATCTGCTGTTAACTCATCCAAGGTTTTTAATTCAAATATATTGTTCAGTTCTAAAAGGTTTACTTGATTCTTTTCCATAGATTCTTACTCTGTTGAAATTCCTCATCTTTTCAACTGCTTTATTTTTTATGTTCTTGAACATACTAAAACTTGTCATTTTAGAATCTATCTGGTAAATCCAGTATCTGAATCATCTTTGAGTTTGTGTCAATTTTAAACTTTTGTCGTGTCTCATTAGTTTTGACCAGGTGCTGGATGAAGTGATGAACCACTGTAGAGGTTCTCCAGGATCTTCCCCTAGAGGTGGTTAAGTTTCCTTCTGCGATACAGATGAAGTACTGATGGCTCTTCTTGAAGTGGTCCAAGCCTGATTGGAATCCTTGTTAGGGCTGATCTGTCCCGACCCGCGGGACATCAACGCGGAACGGCAAACCTAAGAGAGAAGGAATGAAGGGACAAGAGACGCAGGGAGAGGCAGCAAGACAGGAATTCTGATCAAGCTGCAAATTTTTATTGTTCACACAGGGGTATTTATATGCTCAGGGAATGAGGGGTATGACGAGGTGCAGCCTGGTTGGCTGTGTTCTTCTATTGGGCTCCTGATAGGCTGCAAGTTCGCGCCGGCGGGAAGGTGAGGTTCGCAACGGCGGGAAGGTGAAGTCCCGGAAGAGAAGCAGGGACGGCACCATAGGCGCCATACTGTCAGAATTATCAGCCAGGAGGGGGGAGGGGCGCTGCTGCTTATTGTAAAGGTCAGAATGTTCTCAGAATGAGAACTTCTTGATCCACTGATCCACTTCAGGGTTTCTCCTACCTCTGACTAACAGCCTTTACACAGTGTCCTGGGCCCCTTTTGTCAATGCATGATCTTTCTGGAGACATAACCGGAAACTTATTGTATTTACCACGACCCTCCACGTGGCAGGCTTGCGTTCCAACCTCAGTCTACCTGCACCAGGATGTTGTAGAAAGCCCTGCCCATCCCTGTAGCCTCCTGGCTGCTATTCTCTGCTGGGGTTCTTGGAGTCCTGGCCTGTGCCTGAGTCTCTTAGCAGTTGGCCATGCATGGAATTTCTAGGTAGAATTTCAGAGTCTTCTATTTTGTTTCCATGATACTGACCCATTTGGGCAGCCCTGAATTTCAACATCTGTCTCCTGATCTGCTGCTGTCTTCCTGGGCCCTGGTCCCCCACACTGAGATTTGGAAAATGTTCTCATTAAATAAATCAGGGAGAGTGGGCAGCTCACCTCAGTTACTTTCTTTCTTTTAAAGACTGTAGGTCCTTTACTCCCGCCTGTGTAGCATACCATTGCGTTCAAACAGCATTTTATATAGTTTATTCAGCTTTAATAGTGACTCTCAGTGGGAGAGTAGTTTGTTATGAATAATTCCATCAGGGCTGCAATTGAAAGTAATTGCCTTCTTATTTTTCTTTTTATAGTATGCTGTCAATCTTAGATTTTTTTTTCTTTCGGTACTGGGGATTGAACCCCGTATGCTTTACCTTCATCCTCAGCCCTTTTAAATTTTAATTTTAAGCCAGGGTCTCCTTAAATTGTAGAGGCTGGCTGTGAACCTGTGATCCTCCTACCTCAGCCTCCTAAGCCTCTGGGATTACAGGCATAGGTCACTATGCCTGACTGTCATTTTAAATTTTAATCAAATAGGTAATTTCATATTACATAAGGAAGAAGTCCATCCATCATCTCAATACATTTTATAAATATTTTCTATAAAACGTTTCATATTTGATTGGGAATTAGTCCATCTTAACTCAGTATCTACAGGTACAGAGTTCCCATCCTCATCCCCATGCTTCTTAATTTTGAGAAATTTTAAAAATACAGAAAAGCACAAAAAATAAGACAAGATATCCATACGCCACAATCCAGAATTAGACATTGCCTTCACAGGTTTGCTCGCAGTCTTAAGTTTATATAAAAATCTGAAGCCCATTCCTGTTTTAGCTAGCTTCTGTGTTGCTGCGTCCAAAGGACCCAACAAGAACAAGTTTAGAGGAGGATAAGTTTATCTGGGGCTCATGGTTTCAGAGACCTCAGTCCATAGATGGATGACTCCATTGGTCTGGTCCTGAGCTGAGGCAGGACATCATGGTGCAAGTGTGTGGCCGATGAAAACAGCTCGGAACTCAGTGCCAGGAAGCAGAGAGAGAGAGAAGGAAGGCTAGGGACAAAATACATACCCCAAAGGCACGTCCCCAAAGCCCACCTCCTCAGCCACACCCTCGCTGCCTGCAGGTATCACCCTCTTAGTCCCTATCAGGGGACTAATGCTCTCATAAGGCTGAGGCGCATAACCCAATCACGTCACCTCTGAACTTTCTTGCATAGTCTCCCACGAGAGCTTGGGGGGACCCCCAATATCTAAGTCATTACCCCATCCCACCTCCCACACTCAGTCCCCTCCCTCTCTGCCTTTTATCAGCCATTACTATCTAGAGTTTGGGCTGTGCTTTTCCAATTCATTTCAAAAGCAACATACATAGAGGTCTCCGATCCAATATCATGTTCTGAATTTCATGAAGGAAGTTTTAATTCAAATTTATACAAAGTTGTTGTCCAATATTCATTCTTTCTACAGCTGGATTCCTTCCCACTTGGCTCTTCAAGTCTTTCCATTAATAACCTGTGGCTCTCATTTGTTCCATTTTACAGATACATAATAGTGTCCCCTCACGGGGACTTTTCATTTTGTTCCTGAGAGGCATTTAAGTTGTTTCTGATATTTTGTGGCTACAGATCAACCCACAGGACATTTCCTGGTATGTGTTTCTTGGGCATACACACTCATGACTAGAACTGATAAATATTTTTGAATTTGTTTGCTTACCCCCAAGGCCAAGGTCATTTTAGTATATAGCTTTTTCATATTACTGTCTTCAGTTCCTGTGGATTTTACTTTCGCATATAGTTCATGGTCTATTTCTTTCCCCTCAGAGAACAAATCATTTTTAAAATAGTCCAGCTATTTCCTCATCTGATGCTGACTCTTTCATATTCCAGATTCTAAAATAGGCATAGGTCTCTTTCTGGAATCTCTTCTGCTCTGCTGAATCAATACCACAAGAGTTTTATTGCTTATAGATGATCATAAAATTTGTTTTTGTCTTTGCCTTTTGAACACTTATGGCTCATTTTTTTTTGCACTGGTGAAGATCTCTAGATCTATGCTGAAGGTAACAACAGGCCTCTAAAGTTTCAACATTACTATTGCTGCTGTCATGTTTTTTGTTGTTTGGGGGCAGAGCTCCGTCCTCCTCCCTTCCTGGTACTAGGCATTGAACCCTGGAACTCTCTACCACTGAGCTACATCCCTACCCCTTTTTATTTATTTTTACATTTTGAGATAGGGTCTCACTAAGTTGCCCAGGGTGACCTTGAACTTTCGATCCTCCTGCTTCAGACTTCAGAGTAGCTGGGATCAGAGTCTGCCACGGAGCCTGGCAGGCAGAATCGTTTTACCACATGAATGTCTTCCTCTTCACTATAGACTCTTGGTGTTCTACAAGTTTATAGAATTTGTTAAAATTCTCATTTGCAGTGGTTTACTTCAGAATGACTATTTCGAATGTGCTGTGAGGTATAAATTCCTGATGTGTGCTTTCCCATCCTGAAGATATTATGCATGGGATTTCTAAGCAGTATGAACTTTTGGGTGTCTAATGTGGTGTGACTTCCAGCAGAAAGCGTCCCCACATTTGCTCTCTTGATCAGGCTTCTTGTCTGTGTGTGTTCTCAAATGCAGACCTGGGGTTGCAGACTGAGAGGTGGCTTTCCCGCATGCGTGACAACCCCCAGGGTTCTCTCCCATATGGCTCCTCACATGCACAGTGAGAGATGAACCCTGACAGAAGGTTTTTCCACCCTCGTCACATTAATGGGGCTCTCTCCAGTTCGAATATTTTGAGGATTTGTGAGATATGCCTTCTGACCAAAAGTTTTTCCCATTTATTACGTCAGTGTTCCTTTCTGATATGAATTTTTTTGTGCTCAGTAAGTTTTAATTTGCCACTAAAGGCAAAATGCTAAAGATCAAAAGAAAAAAAGAAAATCTTAAAAGTTGCTTGGACGAAAATGACAATGAACCAATAGTAAGGCTGACGGTTGACTTCTCAGTGGAATCGGCAGGAGGTAGAAAACAGTGGAATAACACCTACAAAATACTAGGGCAAAATCTCTATCTGTAGCTCTCTATATTTTGATTTTGATCTTTAGTATTTTGATTATGATCCTGAGAGATTTTTTTTTTCATATCTACCCTATTCAAATTACCTGAGCCTCTTGATTCTTTGAGTTAGTAACTATCACCAGTTTTATAAAATTCTTAGCTATCAAGTATCACTGATACATTTTTGTCTCTGACTCTGGTTACAACTATTATACACACACCGACTGACTCCACTTTGCTTTTATTTTTCTTCTGTGCCTCCATTTCAGATATTTTTATGACTTATCTCTTATTTCACTATTCCTGGCTTCGCTGTGTCTAGTCTGCTCTCAATTCATTGAACATTCTTAATTTCAGAGAATTTCTTAGATACAGAATATGCATTTGAATCTTCTATAGATTCATTGCTCTGTTGAAATTCTTCATCTTTGGAACTAGAGTCCATTATGTTAAAGGAAATAAGTAAAACTCAGAAGGTCAAGGCCCATATGCTTTCTCTCATATGCAGATGCTGGAGAGGAAACAGAAAAGGAAGCGGGTGCTGGGGGCAGATCTCTTGAAAATCAAAGGGAGATCAACAGGGAAAGGGACCAGTGGGTGGGAGGCGAGGAGGGAGGAGGAAGTGCTAGGTAGTGACCTTGGCCAAATTATATTGTCACATTGTGTGCATGCATGAATGTGTAACCATAAATCCTATCTTTGTGTACAACTATAATGCACCGACCAAAAATGTGGAGAAAAAATAAAAAATAAAAAAGAGAAATTCTCCATCTCTTTAACGGCTTCATTTGTCTCTTGCTTGTTTTCTTGAACTATCATTTGCAGCCACTTTAAGGTTCCTGCTTGATAACAATATCTACTATATTATTTTTTTTCTTATCAACCTTATTTTGCTGCATTTTGAAAATCTTGTCATTTCAGTTGTGTGTCCTAGAGGCGTAACAGAGGGTCCCAGGCGTGTCTTCCACCAGGTGGGGAATCCCCTTTTCTCTCAGGTACTCAGTGGAGGGCTGCAACTGCAGCACCATTAGTAATTGAGCTGGGTGGCAGTTTTAGTAGGGCTCCGCCAACCTGTGGTTTATTCTTGTTTTTCATTTATGGCCTGCTTTGGATTTTGATTGAAAACCTACCCAATCTCTGTCTCCTCATGCCTGCAAGGTTATGGGACTTTCAGGTATTTCCTTCGTTGGTTAGGGCTTCATTCTTTAGCCTTACGTTGTCCAGGTTTGGTGACTGAGGCAGCGTCCCTCCATCTGGTGGGACTTTGAAGCACTATGATGTTATGGGAACTTTCACGTTGACCTGAGGAACCCTGGACTGTTTCCAGTCTTCTGCGCAGCCTCCGAGTGTAGCAAATGTCTCACTGGGAATTCTGGACATGTTAAGGGCTTCTTAAATCTCCAATACACATGCATATACACACGCTATGCCTATTCTTTGAAATGAAACTGTACACTGTGTTCTGCAACTTGCTTTTTTAAATTCCACAACAATTATGAATCTATTTCTATGAATAACCATGAGTCTATCTTAGTTTTCAAAGTGTCAATTTTTCTTGCTTTTCCTCTATTCCTGCCCACACACATAATAATTTTTATATAGATGGAGCACTTAGAGTTTCACACTCTCCACTATTACAAGTGACCCCACAAAGAATATATATACTTTGGTGAATTCTTGAATGTTTAGCAGCAGCTAATATTTTTAAAGAATTTACTAAATGCAAGTCACTTAGTTCTTTTACACGTGTTAAATCATTTAACCCTCAGCACAAATCTAGAAGGTAGCTGCTACTATTACTCTCATTTTATAGATGAGAAAACCAAGCTGAGATAGCTACATGACTTGCCCACACCACACACTTTGTGGATAACAGAGTTTGGATTTGAGTTTAATCACAGAGCTTACATACTCTGCAGGTCATGAATTTGAGGACAGACCTTATTTTTTGAAAAGCATTTATTATTATTATTTAGGAGATGGGGTCTTGCTGTGTTGTCCAGGTTGGCTGCAGACTCCTGTGCTCAGATGATCCTCTTGCCTTAGCCTTCTGGGTAGCTGGAACTACAGGTATGCACCTCTGTATCTAGCTAAAGGTATGTGCATTCCTGATATTTCTTCTCTCTCTCATCTATCTATCTATCTAAATATCTATCTTCTTTCTTTCTATTATCTATCGATCTCTCTCTCTCTCTCTCTCTCTGAATTTGCCTTTCCAAAATCTCTACATAGTCTTTGAATCTATAATTCTGTTCATATATAAAATAAGAATTCCTATTTTATTTTAAAATATTTTTTATTTGATCTTTTTAGTCATACATGGCAGTAGAATGTATTTTGACATATCATACATAATGGAGTAACTTCCCATGATGTGGAGTTACACTAGTTGTGTATTCATATATGAACATAGGAAAGTTATGTCCAATTCATTCTACAGTCTTCCCCATTCCCATCCTCCACCCTTTCCCCTCCATTTCCCCCTGTCCAATCCAATGAAACTCCACTCCTCCCTTTCCCCTGACTATTGTGAGTCAGCATCTGCATATCAGAGAGAACATTTGGACTTTGATGTTTTGGGTTTGGCTTGTTTCACTTAACATGATAGTCTCTAGATCCTTCCATTTATCAGCACATGCCATAATTTCATCCTTTTTATGGTTGAGTAATATTCCATTGTGTGTGTGTGTGTGTGTGTGTGTGTGTGTGTGTGTGTACTAAATTTTCTTTATCCATTTATCTGTTGAAGGGCTCTTAGGTTGGTTTCATAGCTTAGCTACTGTGAATTGGGTTGCTATGAACATTGACATGGGCACATCACTAGAGTATGTTGATTTTAAGTCCTTGGATATATGCTGAGGAGTGGGATAACTGGGTCAAATGGTGGTTCCATTCCAAGATTTCTGAAAATCTCCATACTGCTTTTGAGAGTGGTGCACCAATATGTAGTCCCAGTAATGGATGAGGGTACCTTTTTCCCCACATCCTTGCCTACATTTATTGTTACTGTGTTTTTGATAATTGCCATTCTGGCTAAAGTGAGATGAAATCTCAGTGTAGTTTTAACTTGCATTTCTCTAATTGCTAGTGATGTTGAACATTTTTTCATATATTTGTTGACCATTCATATTTCTTCTGTGCAGTGTCTGTTCAGTTCCTTAGCCCATTTATTGATTGGGTTATTTGTTTTTTTGGTGTTTTTTTTTGAGTTCTTTATATATCCTTGAGATTAGTGCTCTATCCGAAGTGCAGGTTGCAAAGATTTTTCTCTCATTCTGAAGGTTCTCTCTTCGTGTTCTTGATTGTTTCCTTTGCTGTGAAGCAGCTTTTTAGTTTGATAAATCCCATTTGTTGATTCTTGATTTTACTTCTTGTTGAGGAAGTCAGTTCCTAAACCAATGTGATGGAGAGTTAGGCCTACTTTTTCTTCTGTTAGGCACAGAGCCTCTGGTCTAATAACTAAGTCCTTGATCCACTTCGAGTTGATTTTTGTGCAGGATGAGAGATCGGCATCTAATTTCATTTTATTACATATGGATTTCCAGTTTCCCCAACACCATTGGTTGAAGAGGCTATCTTTTCTCCAGTGTATGTTTATGGCACCTTTGTCTAGTATGAGATAAGTGTATTTATGTGGGTTCGTCTCTGTGTCTTCTGTTCTGTACCATTGGTCTTCATGTCTATTTTGGTGCCAATACCATGCCATTATTGTTACTATGGCTCTGTGGTATAGTTTAAGGCCTGGTATTGCAATGCCTCCTGCTTCACTATTCTTACTGAGGATTGCTTTGGCTATTCTGGATCTTTTATTTTTCCAAATGAATTTCATGACTGCTTTTTCTATTTCTATGAAGAACATCATTGGAAGCTTAATAGGAATTTCTTTCAAACTGTATTGCACTATGGGTAGAATGGCCATTTTGACAATATTAATTCTGCTATCCAAGAACATGGGAGATCTTTCCATCTTCTAAGGTCCTTTTCAGTTCATTTCTTCAGTGTTCTGAAGTTTTAATTTTAGAGGTCTTTCACCTCTCTTGTTAGATTGATTTCTAATATTTTATTTTCTTCGAGGTTATTGTGAATGGGATAGTTTTCCTAATTTCTCTTTCAGTTGATTAATCACTGACACATAGGGATGCAATTGATTTATGGGTGTTAATTTTATATCTTACTACTTTGTTGAACTCATTTATAAGTTCAAGAAGTTCTCTGGTGAAGTTTGTTGGGTCTTCTAAATATAGAATCATGTCATTAGCAAAAAACGATAGTTTGAGTTCTTCTTTTCCTACTTGTATCCCTTTAATTTCTGTCTTTTGTTTAATTTGTCTGGCTAGAGTTTCCAGGACTATGTTGAATAGAGGTGGTGAAAGAGGGCATTCCTGTCTTGTTCCAGGTTTTAGAGGGAATGCTTTCCAGTTCTCTCCATTTAGAATGATGCTGGCCTTGGGTTTAGCATGTACAACTTTTATAATATTGAGGTATGATCTTACTATTCCTAATTTTTCTAGTGTTCTGAACATGAGTGGATACTGTGCTTTGTCAAATTCTTTTTCTGCATCTATTGAGATAATTATGTGATTCTTGTCTTTAAGCTTATTGATGTGATGAATTATGTTTATTGATATCTGTACATCAAATGAAACTTGCATCCTTGGGATGAACCCCACTTGATCATGGTGTGCTATCTTTTTAATATGTTTTTGTATGTGATTTGCCAATATTTTATTGAGAATTTTTGCATCTATGTTCATCAGGGATATTGGTCTGAAGTTTTCTTTCCTTGATGAGTCTTTCTCTGGTTTTGGTATCAGGGTGATACTAGCTTCATAGAATGAGTTTGGAAGGGTTGCCTCCTTTTCTATTTCATGGAATAACTTGAGGATGATTGGTGTTATTTCTTCCCTGAAGGTCTGGTAGAACTCAGTTGAGAATCAGTCTGGTCCCAGGCTTTTCTTTCTTGGTAGGCTTTGGATGGCAATGAAATTGATCTGTTTAAATTTTCTTTGTCCTTCTGCTTCAATTTGGGTAGGCCATATGTCTGTAGAAATTTGTTGATGTTTTCAAGATTTTCTATTTTATTAGAGTATAAATTTTCAAAATAGGTTCTGATTATCATGTGCATTTTGGTAGTGTCCGTTGTGATATTTCCTTTTTCATTACAAATTTTAGTAATTTGAGTTTTCTCTCTCTTTCTCTTTATTAGCTTAGCTAAGGGTTTATCAATTTTATTGATTTTTTTTCAAAGAACCAACTTTTTGTTTTGTTAATTTTTTGGATTATTTTTTTAAAAAATTTCATTGATTTCAGCTTTGATTTTAAGTATTTCCTGTCTTCTACTGTTTTTAGTGTTGATTTGTTCTTCTTTCTCTAGGGCCTTGAGATGTAATGTTACATTATTTATTTGTTGATTTTCTATTTTTTGGACAATGAGCTCAATGCAATGAACTTTCCTCTTAGCACTGCGTTCACAGTCCCAGAGACTTTGATATGCTGTATCGCTTGTCTCATTTACCTCTAAGTATTTTTTTTATTTCATCTCTGATATCTTCTGCGATCCATTTGTCATTCAATAACGAATTATTTAGTCTCCAGGTGTTAGAGTAGCTTCTATTTTTTTATCATTGTTTTGTAATTTCAAGAATTCCTATTTTTAAGACAAGAATTAAATGATTAATCCTTTAATAAAAACTCTCCTAAAGGAACATACATTTCTTTATTTTGATATCTGGAACCCTCCCATTTTGATCCTTTAGTAGCAATTAAGTCCATTAGTGCTGTTTATTAAATATTTTGAGATCTTTGCTTTCTGGGCATCTGGTGGATTTGTACTTCTTCCAACTTTTAGTGTAGTGATCTCTTCCTTCTCCACTCCCTTGCCCTCTTTCCTTCTCGTTTGTCTTCCTCCTCTCCTCTCCTCTCCTTTCCTCTCCTCTCCTCTCCTCACATCTCCTCTCCTCTCCTCTCCTCTCCTCTCCTTTCCTCTTCTCTCCTCTCCTCTCCCTTGGTGGCACTAAGGGTTACACCCAAAAACTTGAACATACTTGGAAAACTCTTATCACTGAGATCCATCCCCAGCCCTTTTTATTTTATTTTGGTTTGGAACTGGTGATCCTCCTGCCTCAGCCTCCAAAGTTCCTGGGGTTACAAACATGTGTCACTGTGCCCAGCCTGGTGATACTACTTTCTTGGGTCAAAGAAATAAGACTAGAATTGATGTGTGTCAAGTTCCTGGGGAGTGAGACCGGACATGTAGTGTGAGTCAGAAATAAGCTCTGGTTGTGTTAGGGCTTTGGGATTTTGATTCTTTGTGTGAATGTGATGTAACCTAACTTATCCTGACGGATGAAGTTCAAGCTTCCTCTTCAATGGGCTCTCCTGTATTTCCCAATTAGATTCCTTTTCTGACTCTTTTTCACTGTTATCCTTCCTTGTTCTCTTTAGATTTTACTTATTTGCTCTTGCCATGATAAAGTTATACCTCCTCCAGACCAACAAATCTATAGGTAAAGTGTGGGAATAGAGTGACTTGAAAAAGGCAGAACTAAATTTAAATCTGTTCTCTGATATTAGTTATTTGACTTGGTGCAGGTAATTTGATGTTTTTGAAGCATGTAGTATTTATTTGTTAAAGATTGTTCTCTACAGGGATGGATAAACCCCTCATTTTGGGTGGCTTATCCCAATAGATTTTATTTTCCACTCACCTAAGTCCAGTGGGGACTTGGTGCTCTGCTCCATGCTGTGATTCAGGGAGTCAGGAGGAAAGAGCCTGTCCCTTGTAATGTGTTTCTCCTGGTTTGACATAGAGAAGAGGGGCAGTGACAGATCACACAGGATACTTAGGGGCCAGGGGTGGAGTGGCACATGTAACTTCTATGGGGCAGGACTCAGATCCACAGCCAGCACAGCTGCAAGGCAGTTTGAGAAGAGTCGTCTACATGTATGAGGAGGAAGAAGAGAATGTGAGTTTGTTTGAGGCTCGCCAGTCTGTTACTTTGGGATTATTCTCCTATCATACACAAAATGTGGAGAATAATTCCATTTTACGGTTTGTTGTGAGGACTGAATGGGACGTCATATGGAAAGTGCTAATATTGTTTGAATCTGTGCCCCAATTTGGGTCTTATGTGCAAAAATGCCTTGGTTTACAATGTGACATCTTTGTCATTGGGCTTCCCACCAGCAGGGTGTGATGAGGGACCAATAGTAGGTGTTTGATACAATCTGGTGGTTGATTGCATTTGCTGAGAGGGGGAGAAGGTTGAAGGTTGCAGATTTCAAATGTCCAGAAGTGACAGATGTCAGAAAGCCTGGGTTGAACCAGGCACAGCTTTGAGCAGAGAGGTGATTTCTTCTAGTGGAACAATTGTGGTGTCATGTTACTTCCTGTTTGCATGGTTGGCTGCAGAAGCAAGGGCAGTGGTCGGCGCTGACACCAGGACCACAGCTCCCAAGGCACCATGGGAGGTGAGGCCGGGGAGTGGGTGGGGACAATTCCCCACAAGAGGAAATGCTACCCCCCTACGCACAGGAACCATTTAACCAGGAGTGAAGGACTGGCAATTTGTGCAGTAGAGATAAAGGAAGTCCAGGGGCCCACGATGGCTGGTGGGGAATTTGAGATGAACAGAAATGACTATGGGTGATATCTCTTGGATTTTCTTCCTTTGTTCTTCTAAACAGGAAGTGGGAGCCTCCAGGGTGGTATTAACATTGTTCAGTCTCATTTAGGTCTTGGGAATTTGGCCTCTTGGAGTTGCCTGGTTCCTGTGGGATCAGTCATCAAGACAAGTTCTCTCCTGATTGACTCCTTATTGACTGTTGTGTCTGTGTTCATGGGAGGGGAACAGTGTTATCTTACAGTATGGATGCAAATGGTCATAAATAATGTAGGATAGTAAAAGCATCAATTTCCCAATCCCTGAACCAAACTAGTTTTCCATATAGGATAGGATAGCTTTGAGAGTTGGCCCCACATTCAGTTGTTTAAGCTAGGACCCAGGGTATCTTGCTGTTCTTTCTCCTCTTACCCCCTTGATTCTGTCAATTGCCAAGGACTGCTGAATGTGCCTTAAGTACTTCTGGTCCTCACTTCCACTGTATCTCTCTACCTGTTATGGTTTGGATGTGAAGTGTCCCCCAAAAGCTCTCTTGTGAGAAAATGCAAGAAGGTTCAGGAAGAAATGATTGGGTTATGAGAACCTTAACCCAATCAGTGAATTAATCACCTGATGAGATTAGTTGAGTGATAACTATAGGCAGGTAGGTGTGGCTGGAGGAGGTGGGCATTGGGTGACTTTGGGGTATATATTTCGTATCTGGCGAGTGGAGTCTCTCTCTACTTTCTGATCACCATGTAAGCTACTTACCTGTGCCACACTCTTCCACCATGATTGTCAGCCTCACCTTGAGCCCTGAGGATGCAGCTGGCCTTCTATGAACTGAGACCTCTGAAACCCTGAGCCCTCAAATAAACTTTTCTTCCTCCACAGTTGTTCTGGTCAACTCCTTTCATTATAGCAGTGAAAAAACTGACTAAAACACTGTCAATACTTGAGTCCAGGCCACTGCTACCTCTTCTCTGGATGACGGCAACAGCCTCCAATAAGTCTTGCTGACTCCAACCTTGCTCCCAACCAATTCCTTCTCCTGAGTGAAACTGGAATAATCTTTCCAAACTATAGATCATACCAAGTGATCTATATATATCTATATATGATCTATCTATATCTATATATGATCATATAGATCATACCTTGTTTTGAGCACATCCATGGGTCCCCAGGACCCTCTAGAGAAAGCCCACATGGCCCAGGGTATATCTTGTTCCCTGGTTCTTCTACCTCTTCAGCCTCCTCTCTCCTTCAGTTCTTTGACATCCTCTCTTCTCTCAGTGGTGCTGAATCCCCTCCAGCTCCCCAAACACCTGTCTCCAACCTCCAGTTCTTTTCCTGGGCTCTTTCCTTATAGACCCTATTTGTCAGACCCATGCTTATTCAGCATTGCAGGAGTAGCTCGCTTATCCTTTCCACAGGGAACCTTGCCTCGGGCCTTCTTCACTCCTTTCCTTCCTTGTTATCATGGATTTCTTGTGTGTCTCTCACATTAGGCACAAAGTTCTTGAGCTAAGAACCCGCCATGTATCTGGGGCACATAGGTCTTTAAATGGCAATCAGCAGATTAGATTGAAGTGAATTGAACAAAGTATAGTTCCTTTTCTGAATGTTTCCCAGTCAAGACAAAGATCATAACTACTGCAAAAGTTGTCAGAATGAAAGTGGAGTCGGAGGTGTCTCACCTTGACAAAATGAAGCCACATGGTCTTGAAGGGGATGGTCCTTGTGCATGATTGGATTGTCAAATAACAAGAACTGTCACAAGACTGCCCAAACCAGAACCTTGCACAAAAATAATTCTATGAGGACACCTGCTCAGGAACTTACTGTACCACTCTGGGCTGTTGCTACTCTTGTTATGGATCCTGATAATCAAAAATAGCTGTTTCAAAATAACTGATGCAACCCCTTTCCTTTTTCTTTACAAATCCTTACCTTCCATGGCTTCCCTGAATATGCCCATAGTTCACTCTGGTGTGCATATTGTACATTGCAACGTGCTGCTTCTTCTGGTTGGGGTCTTTATTTTGGAGAGTCTCTTTCTGTTTTTGTTTGGGTTGACACTACTACTATTAACCACAGAACTCTAACACTATGCGAGGTACTGGTTATCTCTGTCTGAAAGAAACGGAGTTGTCCAAAACAGAATCTTTTCATGTCACTGGAAGTTACAGGTAGGCAGGGTTTGAGCAGAGATAGCACCCATTGATTTATTAAATTCCTCCAAACCAACTTTAGAAAAAATCTCATGCTAGGTGAGAGACGTTCCAGAGGCTGCACAAGTGTGATGAGATTATCAGCGAGAACTGATGAACTGGGGCACAAGAGTCAGAAGGAGAAGGCTTGGGAGAGAAAGACTAATATGGACTTTCAACTCTCCTTCCTTTTCCCCTCCTTGGGGAGGGACACTTGGTCTCCTTTCAAAAAAGCTGGGAAAGCACAACTCTTGTTGTCTTATGCTCTCTAAAATGTTGGGAAGGTGAGTCATCTCACTTCTTCACATCTTTAGAATACCTGGGGCTGCGGAGCATCTGATACCCTGGGGCTGCTGCTGCTGATTGTGGAGAAAGGGTAGGGAGAACCAGTAGAACTGAGAGAGGAAGTGTGGGTGAGCTGGGTTCCCAGTGAAATGTTTGGGGAGTCTCCATTGGGTGGAGTGGGCCCTGGGAAGGTACCTGGGGCTTAAGCCTTCTTGCTTACTCCAAGTGGAACCCTGATTGAGGAATGGGATTTTGCGGGCAGAAGCTGTAAGATGGAGTACCCAGGGATTTGAGGATGGAAAGAAGAGGAGGAAGTCAAGCCCCAGTTAGATTTACCACACCAGGGAATTGGGAGAGACCTGAGGGCACTCCAAAGCAACACAAGATGCCTCTACTGAGAGCTATTTGAACACTGTCCCAGGGAAAAACAGGGAGTTCTTCCAGAGGTGGAAATGAGAAGCAGATACCTGATAAAGAAGAGGACTCAACTCTACCCCAACAGACCCACATGAATTTGTTCACATAAGGGAGCAGGAGTTGTGAGCAATGAAGACAACAGCTGTGTTCCCTAATAATAGGTGAGGACAAGTATTAGTTTCCAGAACCTTCCTTCCTACCCCAGCACCAGAGGACAATGTCCAAGAAGACAATGGACCACTGTATTCTGAGTACATCAATCCAGCTCCCTGTCCCCAGCTCCTTGTCCCACAGGTACAACCTGGGTTGTACCAAGGGGAGAGGAGAAATTTCACAAGTTAGGAAATAAAAATGGCCAAGTGACAAAAATAGACATGAGACTCTTTTATCTTGTTTGAGGAGTAGAATTGGTGTGAGGCATGTTGAAAGGAGCCCATTACCCAGCAAAACCTGGAAAGGATAGACTGAGCATAAAAAATGGGAAGAATTTGAAATGTAGTCACTTGTCAATATACCAAATTAATCCTTCTAAGGGCCCTGAAGAATAGGTATTACTATCATCATTTCCAGGTGACAAAATTGAAAGTCACGTAAAATGACTTGCTAATGATTGCCCAGCTAAAAGGCAGATAATTATATTTCAGTGTGACAGCAATAGAGAAACATGTGAGAAAGCCCAGAAATAGAAAAAAAAATGATGGTATCGCTCTTATCTTGGGGACGTGGGTTTAAGGAAGATCTCTTGGAGGAATTAACACCTGAATTGGGTGTTGAATGGCAAACTGAAATTTCCCACTAAGGGCCTGGTGAGGACTCCCGAGAGCAGAGGGGACATGCCCAGGCATAATGATGAGGAAGAACCAGCTGTGTTTGCAGAACAACAGTAACACCTTGTGCAATGGGAATTTTTGATAACTATTGCTGAATTTTCCTCCTGACAGGCCAATTCCAACCTAGACATCCTTTGGTAATAAATGGTAGTTCCATTTTCCCTAAGTGAACATCCTACCTTGGATGTTCACTTAAAAACTATGTCTATTAGATTTTCGAAAATGCCATCTCAACATTTTAATTGTATGTTTTGATTGCCAGTGATGTTTAGATGTTTTATTGTCTATTGGTTATTTTGTTTTCTACTTTTGTCTGTCTATCCTTTGCCCATTTTCTATGGGGGTGTTTGTATTTCTTCTTGATTGATAGGAGTTCTTTAAAATGGCAATTTTATTAATGATTTTCCTAGTTTTTTATTTTTTTAATCCTCATTTTTGATTTGTGAAAATTCAACATATTCATTTGATCATAATGTCTTTTACTTTTGGCTCTGCTGTCAGAGTTTTTAGGAAGATCTCCACCTTTATATGGACAACTATTTTATGCATGTTTTCTTCTAGCACTTTTACTGTTTTATTTTTTTTATGTGACCACTTAATTATTTCATATTTTTTAGTTTGGGTTTGTAAACTGGGAGTTAATAAAAGGTCTTGCTTCTTATTTATTTAGTTTTTGAGCCATGTTCATGAACTTGATACACGCAGTTGTGCTGTCTGAGGTGTCTCAACCCACTTCCACCAGGCTGCAGTGCTATGAAAGATGAACAATAGTCACACGTGTTTTGCTAATCTCCTATGAGATTCTCAAATTCTACTCCTCAAACAAGATAAAAGAGTCTCATGTCTAGGAGTGAAGTCTGTTTCCTCTTGCCTTGATTCTGGGTTTCCTCTGATGGACAGGGCACAGAAGAAACTGTTCCATGACTCCTGAGGCTATCTCATATGAATCCCTGCACTGTTTACCTAGATGTCATGGAATGGTCCTTCTTGGGACACCCTCAGGAACTGACATGCCAAGGGCCTCTCAAGCCACATGGAGAGCACATCTGTAACACTCTGTTCCACAGCTCAAGCTGAGCATCAAACAGCAAATATTCAACATTCTAGCCACTGAGAGAGCCATGCTGAATGCGTCCGCTTGATCCATTCCTTGTAACCATCTCGCTCATCGCCTGACACTACATGGGACGGAGGAACTACTCACAGAGTCATGAGAGATGATCACTTGTTATTTTAAGGCATTAGGTACTTGTTGGTTTATTATTTAATGACCACCACATTGAGACATCGCTTGTCAAGTATGCTAATGATCTTCCCGTTGCCAATCCATCAGTCACTTCTGAGTCTCACTTTGTGTCACCTTGTAGTGGCATTCTTTCTTAAAACATGCTCTTCCCTTTTTAACACATATAGATCACAGCCCCATGTTTTCTTGCCTTGGATCATCTAAATGGCCTCCCAACTGGTATCTTTCCTTCAATCCCTGCATCTCTACGATCTATTCTATAACTTTCAGGTAGATTGATCTTTGAAAACAACTCATTCAGTCACCACCTTGCTTATTTATAGTGAATTCTTATTTCCTGCAGACTGAGCCTTTAACCTTTTTCCTTAAACAGAGTTCTGCATGATCTGGCTCCTGTGGTCTCTTCTGACCCCATCTCATCTTCAGTCACATTCTTAAGGGAAGCGTGGGTTGAAACCCTGCAAGGTCCCATGGCGTCATACCTATTCACCTGGCGGAATGCCAGCAGAATCCCAAGAGTGCTGACTTGTTGGCCTTGTGTTCTCAGGCAGTACCATGGTAACTTGGGATCTTGCCCACTGACTCCTGCATTTTCAAAACTTCTCACCTTTCATTTAAATAAAGGACTCTGCTATTAAAATACTGAATTCACATGCTACACCTCATTGTCTTCTATACCTTTGCAAATTGCTGAATTTGCATGATATAATATGCATTTGCACTATGTCTTGGAGACGGGCTGAGGCCTGCAGTATAATTATTGCTTTGAAATTGTAGGAGTAGGGAATTCATTGCTTTGCTTCAAGAAAACAAACCTTGGTGGCACACCATTCCTTGAGAAGTATGGATCTATAGAATTAAATCAAGCTGTTTTAGCTAAAAGAACATTATAAGTTTTTTTTTTTTTTTTTTTTAAACCAACTTCTCAGAGGCAGCAAGGTCAAAAAGAAAAGTTTCTTAATTGAGGAAACTGAAAGCAGCTTCATTAAGCCTATGTGAGCTGGGTCATTAGGATTTCGAATCCCTTGTTAAAATACCCCAGTATATTTCAGGAGGGAGATTTTCCTGTGATCAACAGAAAGGTCCCAAGGGTTCCATGTTATTTTAGGTCAACGTCTTCAGTTCATTCAGTCAATATTTACTGATGCTCTTTTGTGCCTGGTGGGGTCCTGTAGACATCATGCCACACCATTCACAGAGCAGGCAGGGTGTCCCCTCCCCAGGAGCTTATATTCGAGTAGGGCAGGAGTGGAGAGAGACACCACTTGGCCTTTTCTGGAACATGAGCCTCTTCCCCACTCAGGGCATTTGCCCCTGTTGCTCCCTGTTGGGAATGCTCTCCTCCCTGAGCATTACATGGCTGGCTGCTTCCTTCCATTTAAGGACTTTTCATGGAAGTATCAGTACCTAAACTTGTTTTGATTGCTTCTTAATTGTCTGTTCTCCTGTACAAAGACTTAAGCACCATGATTAATTTTAACAAAGGATACCTGGCCCAGGATGGAGCCACAGCCAGGAAGGAGCTCCAGGAGATGAGGACAAATTCACAGGGTGTTCTTGAGAGTTCCCCTGACTTCTTTCCAGCAGCATTTCAGAAAGAGCATGGACTTGAAACTGGGCAGGTCTGCCCTTCCACTTCCTCTCTGGGTGCATTGGGCAGGTCCTTCTGCTTCCTGAGCTGTGGGTTTTCATCTGTAGTTTGTAGTAGCTGCTCAAATGGACCCAGACAGGGGGATGTGTGTCTATGGAGGGTGAGTGTGTGAGTGATCAGGGATCTGGTGTGTGTGCACATGTCTGTGTGTTTTGTGTGTCTGCAGTTGGAATGGGAATGGGGGGGGGGGCTTGGGGCCAACCTTGTGAAACAACAATGAAGGCCTTTTCTGAGGTTCCACTTTGTTCCAGGAGCCAGGGAGTTAATACTGATTTCATAAAAATAGTATCTTCCGCTGGAGAAGCACCTGGCAGCTTATCTAACTCGCTCCAGGATTCTTGTTTCTCTCTTGCAGTAAAATTTAAATTAACTTGCTCTGATGGTCTCGAGTCCACATGAGAGGCTACACAAGATAGAAATTGCTCACATTAGCAGAAAAGGAATCAAAAATGCCAACTCAAATCCTATGTGAGCTGATACTTCCTAAGAGAACGTAAACTTTCCTTCTCGAATGTTTTGGACAAATGGGAAGAAGGGCATGAAAACATTAGTGTTTGGTTCACGGAAACAGAATTCTGAAATAAGATAGGAATGGATGACATTCATGGAGAATTTAGAGTGTGCTAAATAGTTTGCATGTGGTTTCTTGTGAGTTTAATACCGTAATTGAATATGGAGTCATGATTACCCTCATCTTTATTTTACTATTGAGGAGGCTGAGCCATGAGCAGTTGCCCGCAGTCATGCGTGGTGGGACTGAGAGGTCTTTTTTCTTTTTAAATATTTTTAAAATTATCAATGAACCTTTATTTATTTATTTATATGTGGTGCTGAGAGTCGAACCCAGTGCCTCACACATGCCAGGCAAGCTCTGTACCCTGAGCCACACCCCCAGCCCTGAGAGGTCTTGAGTGGTGGTGAGCCACAGGTGCTGGGCAGGCAGGGAGAGGAGGAGAGAGCAGAACTCTACTTACTTGACTCCAGTTCTTGAATTCTTAATCTGAATCCGTTGTTGAACATTTTCTAAGGAATAAAATCACAGTGGGCTTCATATGGAGGGATGCCATTGCTTGGTTCATAGGCTAGAGTGAAATTTTTTCTTTAGACAAAAATCCTGAAGGACCCACATTTTCCTGAGACTGGTTTTACAGAGGTCTGAGAACCCAGAACTTGGAAAGTTCTGAAATCTGCAGAGTCCATGGATGGGCTAGAGGCCAGAACCCCTCACATTTGGAGATACACCCCTGGCTCAAGTGTTGAGCGGTTGTGCAGAAGTCACATGGTGGGCGGCTTTGAGTTAGTGACTCTGGACTTAAGTCTTTTTTTTTTTTAAACCAAGTACATAGAGGCATATATTTTTCCTCTGTGTGAACTGGAAGATTTTGGCATTCTCAGGAAACCTAAAGAACATGGGTTCCAGCTGCCACGTCAAGAGGTAGTCCTCCAACTCCCAATTATTGTTATTATTATTGTGTGATTGTTGGAGCTCATTGGAAGGCTGAGCTCTTGGATCTTAGTTGTCAGTCTGTGATTATTCTTGAATTTCTGGCCTGATTCACCTTCTGGTTTACTGACTCCTCACCATGTGCAGCCACGTGCCATTGTTGAGTTAGGCACAAAGAAATGAAATTCACAATGGGGGTGGTAGACACAGTGATACTGAAAATTTGCCTGAAATACTGTTACACAAGATGATTGGGAGTGTTATGGTTTTGGGATCTTAAATGTTCCTCAAGGTTGTGTGTTCAGGGTGTGGTCTCCAGTCTGTGGTGCTCTTGGGAGGTGGTGAACTTCTGGGAGGTGGGGCCAGTGGAAGGAAGCCAGGTTGCTGGGGTTGCGCCCTTGACGGGGTTTCTAGGGCCTGGCTCCTTCCCCTCTCTCTGCTGTAGGCTGCCACAAGGTCAACGTCCTCCTCTGCTTTGTGCTCCTGCTGCCATGATGTGCTGAGCCACCACAGGTCCAAGTCACTGGACCAAGTGATCGTGGACTGAAACTTCTGAACCAGAATAGATCTTTCCTTCTTTTAAGTTGATTGTCTCAGGGATTTCATCACTGTGATGGAACACGGACTAATACAGGGAGGTTCTTATGAAAGCATAGAGGAGTCCTCTAACCAGGTGGTGACAGGAGGGTGTGGGAGACACTTGAAATGACGTCTCACCTGAGACCTGAATTAAGGGGCGTTGGCTAAGTGAAGAGGTGTGTGTGTGTGTGTGTGTGTGTGTGTGTGTGCCCCCATGTGGTGTTGGAACATTAAAAACAGAGGGAGAAACGTGTAAAATCGGAGCTACTTTAACCCAAGTGGTTGCGAGGGTAGGTGGTGGGGGAGGCTTGGGAGACATGACAAGATCACTCACGGCTGCGGGAGACGTCCCCTATCCTAAGGGCAGTGAAGAGCAGAGCTGGGATACTTCCATTTCCTGCAATGTGAGGGGCTCACTGGAGAGGTGGGCCTGTAGGCCAGGAGTTTGGCTAGGAGGCCATCGCAGCGGTGGAAGTTGATCCCATGTGGAGGAAGTGAGGTTGCAGTTGAAGTGGGTGGAATAGAGTGACCATAAGAAAGGATCTGCCGTGTCCTGAAGGAATTTGCAGCTGTAGAGTGGGCCTGTGAGGACAAGGCCGAGCTCTTTTTTTTTTTTTTTTTTTAATTGAACTGCCAGGCACATGTGTGTATTTCTAGCTGTTGGGTAGATTGAGGCAGGTGGACTGTAAGTTCAAAGTCAGCCTCAGCAACTTAGTGAGGCATTAAGAAACTTAGCAAGACCCTGTCTTAAAATTATAAAATAAATAAATAAATAAATAAATAAATAAAAAGGCCGGGCATGTGACTTAGTGGTTAAGCACCCCTGGGTTCAATCCCGGGTAACAAAGTAAGTAAGTAAGTAAGTAAATAAATAAATAAATGAATTTAACTGAAGGTGCAAGGTGTGGTAGCACACACCTGTAATCCAAGTTGGAAGACTGAGGCAGGAGGATCACAAGTTCAAAGCCAGCCTCAGCAACTTAAGGAGACTGTGTCCCAAAATAAAAAAATAAAAAGGGCTGGGGATGTGACTCAGGGGTTAAGTGCCTCTGGGTTCAACCCCTGGTACCAAAAAATAAAAATATAAAAAATAAAATAACATTGAACTGTAATTCATGCAGTGAAATGCACAGATCTTAAAGGTACAGAGTGAGGGGCTCCCCTCCCCAGAGGAGACCCCCGCCCCGATATCTGGCACTGCAGATTAGTTCGCCACAGATGGTGGCGTCTTGCTTTCTCACCCAGTGTGACGGTTTAGAGATTCTTACTGTGCTTGCATGCTGAGCCATGCCCTACCCTGTGAGTACCCTGAACTCTGGATACTGGGTCGTTTTCACTTTTTGCCTGTTATAAATAGGTCTTCTCTAGACATTCTTTTGGGGAGTATATTTTAAAATTTCTATTGAGTAAAGAAAGCCCTAGGAGTAGGCTCCCAGGTCATGGGTGGATATGTAAGCATGGCTGTGCAGAAGCTGCGACAGTCTTCCGCTCCCCAGGGCCTGAGAGTTCCCCTTGCTCCCTGTCTTAGAGGCCATTGGCAAGGCCAGTGTTTTCCATGTGGGCTCTCCTAGTGGGGGCGCTCTGCTTTCTCACTGTGGTTTCATCTGTATTGTCCTAATGACTCATGTTCGTAAGCGCTCTTTCCTGTGCTTAGTGCTGCTTTCTGTATCTTTGTTGGTGATATATATGTTCAAATCTTTGCCTATTTTTGTGTTGGGTTAACTGACTTTTTAAAATGAAGTTTTAGGAGTTCTCGATATATTCTGAAATTGAACATATTACTTATTCTGTTAGCATTTTCTGTGT
The DNA here is from genome assembly GCF_902686445.1 of Sciurus carolinensis. Lineage (NCBI taxonomy): Eukaryota > Metazoa > Chordata > Mammalia > Rodentia > Sciuridae > Sciurus > Sciurus carolinensis. The sequence goes on along the minus strand of NC_062226.1, from coordinate 19,470,156 downwards.
CCTATCTAAAAGATTCTTGCTTACCCCAAGATTGGGAAGACATGATCCTCTCCTTTCAGCTTTTCTATTTAGGCTATGATGATGAGTTATTATTTTTCATATACATATCTAGTTGTTTCTGCCCTGTTTGAAGAGACTTTCCCTCCTCCCTTTGGATTATTTGGCCCTTTATGAAAAATCAGTAGAAGGTATAAATATGGGAATATTTTTGGACTCTGTTCCACTGATCTAGCTTTGTGTCAATAACCCGTTGTCTTGGTTACCATTGCTTCAGCCTAAGCCTTGAAATCTGGTAGAGTAAATCCACACAGTATTGCTCTTCTTCTGCAGCATCATGTGGGGCACTCTAAATCCTTCATGAGTCCTTCAGCAGTTTAGAATCAACCTATTGATTTTAATTTAATTTAATTAAACTGGAATTTTGGTCTAGATGGTACTGGATTTATCAGTCACTAACAGGGAGCTAGGACATCCTAACAATATTGATTTTCTAACCTGAGAGGAAGTAGACTTCTCTACTCTTAGGTCTTTAAGTTTTCTAAATATTATTCAGTAGGTTTCAATGCAGAGCAGGAGCTGGCAGGTCATTGTTTATTAACGGTTAGATAATAAATATTTTAGGTTTTGTAGCCAAGAAGCAAATTCAAAGTATTACTTATATTCTCATGCACCAAGAGAAAAACAAGTTTGTACAATTTTTATATTGGTAAAATTCTAAATATTAACTATGTTTTCTGGGGGTTCTTGGTGTTCCATTCTCTCTGCCGAAGCTCTACCAAGGCCAGGGTTTACAGTCATTCCCAAACATTCCACCTGCCCTGCCTAGCTTCACTTTAACTCTTTTTATAACCATCACTCCACAGAAATTATGGAGTTAGATGAAAATTAAAACCGTTAAGGTTGCCAAAATGAAAAATTCATGTGTGTTCAAAATTCAGCACAGAGGGAACTTAAGGAGGAAAAACTGTAGCTATATTCTGACTTTAAAGACATTTTTATAATGGGATTTAAGTTGTGGCATTTTTAAGATATTTTGTAGTTTAGTATATCTCTGGAACAGAATTAACATCTTTTATAGGATGTTTTTATTTATAACCTTCAATTTTAACTTAAAATTTGGTCTTAGACTTGCTATAATTAAAAACTGTAAAGTGATTCAATGCCAACAGTTAAAAATGTCCACCATCTAAATTCCCTTCTTTTAGTAAGCTATTTTCCAACAGAGTGTTCCTTTATTCAGCACATTTTCATTAAATGCCTACTATATGCAAGGCACTGTGCTAGGTGCTGGGATTCAGCAGTGAGAAGTAGTTACTGCCTCATAAGCACTTCAAACCCCCAAATGATGCAAGGTACCAAGAAGGAACCCCTGTAGAGTGACCGCAGGAAGGCCCCTGGAGGCCCTGATGAGTTGGCCACTTTGAATAACCTGTGGTAAGTCAGAGAATGGGAGGATGATCTCAACATACCGTCTGGGGCAGCAGCAGACTCACTCACGGTTGCTTGTGGCAATATGGCGCCTGGCTTGCTTTCATTCTGCCTGGGGGGAGTTTCTCTCTGTGGTTGGGGAGCTGGACTAATGCACATTGCGGCTGTTGAGCTGCAGTGGTTGGTGGTTAGTGTGTGAGCTCCTTAAAAGAGTGTGACCATGAATTGTGGTCCAAAAGGCCTGCTGTAGCTTCTGAAGAGGCTACTGGAACCTGCATATCAAGATAATCAAAATGTAAGGAATCCAGGCTACCTTGTTCCATGGCTTCTGGATTCTGAATTTCAGGATATGAACATTCTTCAACCAGTGGCTATCGAGGTGGGAAGAGGCCCCAATCCATATGTGGGATTAGGGATTAGCCTTGGGTCCCAGGAGCTCAACTACTTTAGTTGGAGAGACACCATGGCTTCTAGGAAAAATATTAAATTTACACCTATTCTTTTTGACACTTTTCTCATTTATTTTGGAATCATCAATATCTCCCTGTATTAGCTCCACTTTTTTTTTTCCTAAATAGAGAAATCTTGCCTTTTTTGATTTCCTTCCTGGGATCTGTTGGTTTCAGCATTTTTAGTGTCAAAAGTTCCTTCCTAGATTGAGAATACAATTTATGGGTAGGAAAGAAGCTCAATACCTATGCTATCAGGCCCACATCAAGACCTCCACCTTCTGATCAAAGGGGTGGGATCACATTTGGTTCACAGTTCCTTGAAAACCCTGAAGAGATTTCCTCTGTATCATAGTAAGTCAGGGCATGGACTGATGAGAAGTTCTCCATGCAGTCCCTCCCCATTCATCATTCCTCCAAATATGCCTTTTTGTCTATCTTTTGTTAAAATTCCCAAAGAAAAATTTTCCCCAGAAAAAGTTTCCAAAACTTTCTGGTAGACCAAAGGTGTTTCTGGATGAACAACAAGAGGCAATTTCCCTTTGAATTGTGGGTCAGGAAAGTTGTCATAACCTCTCTCATTCTCTTGGATTTTAATGTGAGACTTTAAAAGTCATGATTTATTTCATCTGTAGATGAACCTGGACTACTGAAATTCCTCCCTGTTTCCCATCCTGCAATCTAGTCTCTATTTGACCTTCATTTTTGAAGGATGTTTTTACGCAGGATGAAATTCTGAGTCAATTTATTCTTTCCTTCAGCAGTGTAAAGATGCTATTCTGGTGTCTTTCTCTTGAGATGTCGGAAGTCATTCCTACCATTATTTTCCTGAAAGTAATATCTCTTTTTTCTTTGGTCACTCTTAAGATTTTATTCTTCTTTATTCATTTGAATATGATGTACCTTTGGTTTTCTTGCTTTTCATTCCTAGAATTTAATTTTGATTGTTCTTAGAGTTTCCATTTATTTGCTGAGAGTCCTCAGATGTTACTTCATCTGTATTTTCATTTTAAACTGTGAATGTGTCAGAGCTAGCTAAAAAATCTTTGTCTTCTAATTCCAACAGTTATTCCATCATTGAATGTGTTTCTGTTGATTTTTTTTCTCCTGGGTTTTTCTATGTCTAGTCTAGTGATTTTCCATTGTGTGCTGGATATTGTGGCAGCTATGTTTTGGACAAATTGCATTTTTCTGTCTTCTTTTAAAGTGTTGAGTTTTTTTCTTTTTTTCCTGGCAGTCTTGATATCCTGTCAAGGCTATTTATAGGGTTATTTTGGGGGATGAGACTAATCATAAAGTATAGCCTGCTCTGAAACATGACCTCTCTAGAGTTCCAACAAAATGCCTAAGGTACAGTGATCTGGCTGTACTTTGGCTGGTAATTCCATTTATCCTAGTTGCAGGTGGCCACCCACCATAATGTGTTTACCTCTTAGGCTTCCTGTAGCTGTTTGATGGTGTGCTTCCGTATGTGTATAGCTTAGGATTCAGACCTGCATGCAGGTCTCTGCAGCTTCCCTATGTCGTGCCCTCCTTTCCTATATCTTTTACCCCAAATTCTAGCTTCTTAAGAACCCTGAACCTGAGACATGTTTTCTCCACTCTGAAAAACTTCTGCTCTCTCTTTGGACTCCATTTTTTCCCATCATGGTTTAGAAATTGCATAGGCAGAAAACTGAAGTCAACGTGGAACACAGCTCACGAATTTCCCTTCTCTCAAAGATCACAGTCCTATGTTGTTTGTTGTCCAAGGACCAAAAAAGTTGCATCATAAATGTTGTCCAGGTTTATAACTGCTATAACAGGAAGACCTTTAGCCATTACACCATCATGGCAACAACTAGAAGTCTTAATGTCTTCTTTATCTTTGTTATCTCAGAACTTACAGCTGTGTTTAGAACTAGTGCTTGAAGTTAGTTGGATAAATTGCACATTTGACCTGGTCAAGGGAACATGGCAGAGTAAAACACAGGTCCTGGGCGCCTTGGTCTGAGCTTTGCTAGGCTGCTTTATGTGGGCTTCATTTTTTCTCTTGTGGTTCTAAATGAGGGGTCAAAGTTCGCCCAACACACCCTATGGAAAGAAGTCTTCAGTTCCCCATGAACGACTTTTTCTTCCCTCCTTTGTGAAATTGACTCCCACACTCGTGATGAAACCACATTTAACCTTTTGGGATTTGCTTTGAGGGACTGTGGGGGAAGCACAGGGAAATGTCCAGGATTTTTCAGTACTATCTTTCTTCTTAGTTTTCTTCTTTATTTAAGAAAACCACAGAAATACTGCTTAGAGCATCTGTCTGATGAAATCAGGAGTTACTTTCCTGTTTTCTTGAATAATCCTAAAGATCAGCCTGATCCTCCTGGAGTAAGTGTTTACTAGCATTCATTCTTTCTAGCTGATGCTCACATACTGATTTCTATTTAAGCCGTCTTCTGGGAGTGGCTGCAGGAGCAAGTGGGGTTAGGTTAGAGGATTGTGTCCAGGTCAGAGATGTAAACGGAAGGCCTCTGAAGTTCTTGTGAGACGTGCATTGCTCCTGAGAGGTGCATCACTGGTCAGTTCTCTGAAGCTCTCTGAGCTTTAGTTTCCTTATGTGTAAAATAGAAATAATAATGCCTATCTCCCAGTAAGGTGCCGTGAGTTAACAGGGTGAAGCATCTAGCACTGTACCTCCCAGAGGGGAGGTTCTCTGCAGTGGCGAATGTTCCTTTCCCTTCTCTTTCCTTTGCATGCTGTTTCCCTTGGACTTTCTTTCTTTCTTTCTTTCTTTCTTTCTTTTTTTTGATTGTTTGTTTTTTGTTTTTCGTTTTTTGAATCCAGGGGCTCTTAAACACTGAGCCACATCCCCAGCCCCCTTTTTTTTTTAAAAAAAAATGTTTTATTTTGAGACAGGATCTGGCTAAGTTGCTTAGAGCCTCACGAAGTTGCTAAGGCTGGCCTCAAACTTCAGATCTTCCTGCGTCAGCCTCCTTAAGCTGCTGGGATTACAGGCATGGGCCACCACCTTTGGCTTCCCTTGGACTTTCTTAAGAAGAGGATGGGGGACAGAGGAACAGTGCAGTAAATGACAGTGGTTAAGAGCCTGGTTTTGCAATCTGCCAGAAACTTGTTCAAGTCTTGATTCCACAGTTCATTACTTTGGGTCTGTGGAAGAGCCTCAGCCCCTCTTCAAGCCTCAGTTTACTCAACTATGAAATGGAGGTCACAATTCTTGATTGATAAGTTTGAATAAAGATTGAGTACATTAGAAATGGCCACCTCAGTTTGTTTGATGGCAGGTGCTCAGAGGGTCTCACTCCCAGGTGGCTCTGGATCAATCCCACACCAGGTTCTAGGATCAGCTGCTGGGCTGGTCTGGGTTCCTTTCCTTCTGAGTTCCTCTTCTTTCTTCTTGCTGGGGAGAGTCGGTCCTGGGTGAGAGAATGAGTGGTGTCTGAACTTATATTTCTGCAAAACATAAATGATTGACATGTATGTTGGATTTCCCCCAGCCTGCTTCCAGCCCCTTTTGTCTCTGGGTGGGACCCTCTGAGAAGGTAGGATTAGGAAATGGTAGGAAATGCTTATGGGGGTGGGATTTCCCACTATGGTCAATAGTCTGTCCCACAGATTTTATTAGGATACACTTGATGCTAGTGCCCAAGAGTAAATGAGATGCCATCTCATGGGGGAAAGACGGACAAGCAGATGTGAGCCTGCGATGGGGGTGGGGGTGTCTGTGGAGCCCTCATGGGTCATTCAGAGAAGCTCCCCCAAGGACAAGTGACATCTGAGCTGAGTCTTGAAAAATAAATAGGAGTTCTCCACAGGGATGGGGTGATAATGTTCCTGGGGTGAACAGTAACCCAAAAGCTGTGGAAAAACCCTGCTTCAATCGGTGGTGCAGAAGCTGGTGTGCATAAACTCACAAGACCTGAGTATTAAGTTTTCAGGAATTTCGTGAGCTAGTCACTAAACACAGTCCTGATTAAAAATGAAATGAGATAAACATACATTGAAATAAATAATATTAAAACACGAGTCAGAAGAACTCCACACTGGTCACCTCATTCTGTGTGGCTCTGGGGTGGAAGTTCTGCTCAGTTGTGTGCTTTCCTGCCTCTCCTCCTGACCCTCCATTCCGTGACAACCCCTTGGTTGCTTGAAACTGGTCACAGTGGAAATATTTATACTGCAGACATGGGCAAATGGTACAGGGTAGGCTTTAGCTTGGAGAGCCGGTTGTTAGCCTTCCTCAGCATACCACTGCCTCTAATGTGGGGGTGAAGCTGAGAGGCTGGGAGGGGCTGAATCAGGAAGTGCTTTGGATGCTGAGTTCAGGAGCCTGCATTTCCCTCTAAAGGCGAGAGGAAGCTTCAATACCATTATCTCTTTTATCTGTTTGTTTATTTATTTATTTATTTATTTTAAGCCGAAAGACCTCTTTGGCTGCTGAATGGTGGAGGCACTGAGGTGGGCCTCACTTGAGGAGGCTGTTGCAGTAAAGAAGAAAGGAAGAACTCCGCCGTGACACTTGCAAAAGGGGGCCCTTGTGAGTGATTAGATGGGGGTTGCAGGTAGTGACCAGTCTCAGTTGAACCCAGGTCTGTCTTGGACACATGGTGGGAAACAGAAATGCCTCTGAAGCACAAGTGCCCAAGAGCAGATGGGCAGGGTTGGGAAAGTTCTGGAGAGAAGAGCAGGTCCACAGTTCTAGGACCTTCTTACTCCTTTCCCCTGCCTGGCTCGAATCTGTAAACACTTCCGGGGATTTATTTTTGCTGTGTAGACACCAAAGTGGAGTCTGTCTGACCCAGTTGTCCATGGGCTGTATTCCCTAAGGAGTTACCAAAGGGCTGGGAGCCCAGTACTGCGGTTGGTCAGACTTGGCTAGGCCGCTGCATACCTCTGAATCCTTCAGGTTCCTCTCTGAGCCCCAGTGTACTTGTCCGTAAAATGAGCATTGTCACCTTGTCCTGCCTAGGGAGAAGCGGCATGTGCTGGTAATTTTCCCTATGATGTCAGATCACCATCCCAGTGTAAGGTCAAAAAGGGGGAGCGCTCCCTGGCACGCAGGAAAGTAGAGTCTACTGAGTGTCATTTTTGAAAAACAGCAGGGAGTGCCCAGGGGGTGTTGGCCTCCCCGTCCCAGTTGCGAGAGAAACGCTTCCCATCCGAGGGCATGGGGTGGTGCTCCAGGCTTGCCAGGGGAATCCAGAGTGTGACTTGTCTGTTTGGCCTGGGAACAGCTGGCAGCTGGCCAGCGCTCAGCCACCTTGGTCTTCGCCCCTGAAGGTCCTGGTAATTAGCAGTACCCACGGGGTGAGTCATGCTCGCCAGCAGCCACTGATTGTGTGGCGGAGCCGCAAGTCCAAATGTTAACTAAACAAAACACACAGTGCACATGGCCTTGGAGAGCTTTCCCTGAGCCCCTTGTGTGGAACCTGTTTGTTTGCCCTGTTTGTTTCCTTTAGATCTTTGATCTCAATGTTTTTACTTGATAATTCCCTCCCTGAAACCTCCCACCCCACCTCTACCTAATAGCGCGTGACTTTGGTGAGTCCAATACGCCTGTCATTTCACCTTCCGGCTCCCGGCAGAGCCTGATATCAATATCTGAGAGAAAAACCAAGCTCCCAAACCCTTCTTTACCATTTCATTGTGTTTTATAATGTCTGTAATTTGGTGTTGCTTCCTTAAATGTAGAAGAAAAGAACAGAGAACGGAACTTCCAGGTCATTTGCTGCCTGAGGGACAACGGCTGCTTAGTAAGCATGGACCAGGGACCTTGCCAGGACCATTGTCAGGAGCCTTCTTGGACATCGTCTTATTTTACCCTGTCAGGGGCACAGGAGATGGGCACTCTAATAGTCTCAGTTTGCAGATGAGGAAAGTAGGCTCAGATAGACTAGTTCATCTGTTGAGGTCTCACAGCTAGAATGCGGCAGAGCTGAGGACATGATGCACATCTGTCTAGTTTCAGGTCTCTGCTTGTTTCCCTAAGCTGGTAGCATTCTGAAAACTGTGGTTCTTAAGTCTCACTGCACTTTGGAATTATCTGGGAGTTAAAGGAAAAAAAAAAAAAAAGCTGGCATAGAGGCACATGCCTGTAATTCTAGCGACTAGGGAGGCTAAGGTAGGAGGATCCCAAGTTCAAGGCCAGCCTCGGTAACTTAGCAAGGCTCTCAGCAGCTTAGTGAGACCCTGTCTCAAAATAAAACAGCAAAAAGGGTTGGGGATGTGGCCAGTGGTTAAGCTCCCCTGGGTTCAATCCCTGGTACCAAATCAGTCAAGCAATCCATTGTTTGCCTGTGTTCCACCATTGGAGATTCTGATTTAATGAGTGTGGGATATGGCCTTGGCATTGGGCTTTTCATTTTCTCCCTCCCTCTGCTCTCACCAATGTGCAGTCCAAACTGGGGACTGTGGTTATGAGAGGCACTGACGTAGACGCGGAGCCTGGCAAGCATCTTTACCCCGGGCACAGCTACGGGCAGAGCCTGCTGGGAAAGACTCTGATGCTTGTGCATCCTCTGAGATGAATGTGCAGTCTGGAGAGGAAGAGGGCCCTGGGTAAGAAGTTCTCTTAAAAAGTAAGGCCTGATTTATTGATCTGCTGGGTGGGCATGGTGACGTCTGTGGCACCGCTTAACTGGAATCCTAGTACTTTAGGGCCAGAAGTCAACTGAGAGATAGATCCTCACTGAGGTCACAAGAAGTTGGCAGGGGGGAATGAAGGGTGCTGTCAACAAGGAACAACTCTGGAGGACCCTGGAATTCACATCTCAGTTCCAGTTACTTTTCTATTTCCTGCACTGAAGAGGTGAAAAGTCCCCACAAGACAGCAGCAGAACTTTGCAGCTTTAGGTACCCCGGGGGAATTTTGTTTTCTCTTGGAGAAACCCTCTTGTCTCCCTCGACATACCTGAAAAAGGGAAGCTTGTTTGAAACTCAAATACTACAAGCATAGAACTATTAAGATAACCTGCTTGGAATTAGAGGAGGAGACTAAAACCCACAGAATGCACACCCAGTTCGCACACTTTGCAAGCTGGCAAATGGGTCCCAGAACACAGGTCCTCTTACTCGTGACCCTCTGCATCTTCTACAATTGCATCCCGAGGGATCATTATTATTATTGATTATAATTGCATGTGGGGTTGGGTGGGAAGAGGCAATATGAACAGAGACAGTAGTCACAATATGTAACAACTGTTGTGGTGTGGATATCACGAATCACTACAGACACCAACCCTGTGCATCTTTACTGGAAGTTGGCTGGATCTGCTTGGACACTGGATGTCCCCTGTGAAAAACTGGACTAACATCAGGAGAGACAGTGGAGTACTTCCGTCCCTTGGCTCCAAAGCAGGATCTGGGACATGGAGACTCCTTTTGAGAACTGATTGAAAACCTCGTTTTGTGAGACCTAGGTTAGACTTAATCACTATTTTCATCTGGACAACAGACATAATGACTTTTACAGGTATTTAGGGCTGAATAAATTTAGGGCAAATGATTCATTTCTTGGTACAATTTGGAAAAAGCGTTTTGTTCTTATTATTCCTGGGGTGGGTAGGAGCAAATGTGAGAACTGAATTTCAGAAGGACATCAGTGCATGCCAGGATCCCCACCCCGAAGGGTGTTTTTGAGGACAATGTTTTGGAGGAGAGACCTTGCCCTGTGCTCTCCCGCTTAGTGTCTGATTCTGCCTTAACTATCAGATGGAAACAAATGGAATTTCTCATATGTGATCATTCTGACCCTCAGAAATGGCAGTTTGATTTGGTTCAAGCTAATATTGACAGAGCACTAACAATGACCCCAGCTACTGCTCTGGAAAGTGGTAAGAAATGTCTCTGTGGGATCTTTTATTTTTCTGGTACCAGCAATTGAACCTAGGGGCACTTAACCGTGGAGCAACATCCCCCTGTCCTTTATTTTGAGATAGGGTCTCACTTTGCTGAGGGCCTCCCTAAGTTGCTGAAACTGTCTGTGAACTTGAGATCCTCTGCCTCTGCCTCCCCTATCCTTAGACTATAGACAGGCACCACTGCGCCCAGCCCTAATTGCTATTTTCGTGGGAGGTGGCAGTTCTAATAACAGGGACAGGCCTGGATCCATATTCTGGCTCCATCAAGTGCTCTTGTGGCTCTGCCCAGCTTCTCTTTCTCTTTTCAGGGTCTTTTACTGTGAAATCAAGCCATTTAACAACAGTCTCCTAATTCATAAAAGGAACCCAGTAGATTCTCTCCTTTTCTCCCTTCTCATTTGACCAAAGGGGCACAGTCCATAGTGTTTCACAATTCCTTCAGGTAATAGAGGACTGGATGCATTTTAAAAATCCCAAGAGGTGACCCTAAAATAAATGAACAGACCAACAAAAGAACTGACCAAATTATTAAAATTCTGCAGCCTTCAATGCCAGTTTATTAAATTACATCTATTAAATACATTAACATATGCAACCTTTCATTTACAGGGATTAGAATTTGTACAGTAGTGCCCAAAGACATGGGATGCATACCAATTAAGTACATATCCAACAACATACAATATGCATTTTACCTTGCGGTTATGACGTTTTAACATAAAACATAAAATCAATGAAAGCACGTGGGGCTTATTACTAGAATCACATAAATACCTACATTTGTTCAATCTACACACCCCTGAAACAAAAGAGGGGGAAATTACATATTTTAATGACTTTAAGAATAAAATCATTTAAGTGCAGCTACCTTATTTGCTCGGCATAGTGCTGCTTGCCTCCTGTGTTACACCAGGAGGCTAGGACTTGCCTGTCAGGTTTCCGCTCTGCTCTCCAGATCTGTGTAAGTGTGGCCATGTGACAGATGCTCAAAAACAATTGATTCATGGGAGAAACTGAAAGGCCTCTGGGCTTGGCGTCAGGAGCTAGGAATTGGAGTCTCAGTGTTCTGACTACCTGCTGACTGGCAGGTCACCTCTCTGAGCCTGGGTTTTTTTCATCCTTGAAATAATGTAACTTGGAGTGGATAAATTCTGTAGATCATGTCAGCTTTAAAATTCTATGACATATCTCTGCTGGGCAAGATCTCAGAGTCACTTTGTGTTGGATGCTTTCTAGACAAGTGGGTCATGGCTGCTACGTCTAGGCTGAACTACTGGACTCTTGGCAAGGCCACATAGTCATAGATTTGAAAAAGGCTTCAAAAGTCCTTTGACTCAGTCCCTTCCCTAGGCTCAATGAAAGAGTGGCTTCCACAAAACTCTTGGGATGAGCCTTTTGCTTGACTATCTCCAGGGAATGAGAAGTCACTACTTGGAACAATTCTATTTGCAGGGCAGAAAGTTCACTTGGATGTGAAGCCAGAGATGGTGAGCCTGGAACCCTAACTTTTAGCTGCACCCTTTTTCTCCAGGGATACATGGAAAAATCCTCCTCTCCTTTTTCCATTGCCCTCTTGGTATTTGAAGATATTTCTTTTGTTCTCTTCTGATCATAAATTGCTCACAGTTAGCCAAGAGTAGAGTGCAACTAGATGATCCCAGAACTATGACTCAGGAAGACAGACTGGCTCTAGGTCTGCTGTTAACTCCTTGTGTGGTCCTGGATGAGTGTTTCTTAGAATGGGGTGATGGAAGAGGTGGGAGCGCATGTGTCTCAGAGCTTGGGACATTGTAGATCTGGTTGTGAGAGTGGGGCGGGGCACGGATGTGGCTCCTCAGATCTATACACGCTCACCACTGGTGCCAAAGGATTTGGGGGTTAATAGTTCACCGAATTCTCCAAAGACCGAGCTGCCACTGTGTTGGCATCCTGTTAACACCAAGGATAATAATGTACGCTGAAAGAAAACTCTGCTGAAGTGGCAGAGAGTTCCCAGGACTCTGGGCCATGAAAGAACAAAAAATTTTTGAGGCAGGAGAGATCTGCATGTGTTTTGCAAGTTGCAGAAGAGAAACAGAACTGTCCTGAAAGTTAATCAGCTATGTCACAATCATGGAAACAGGGTGAGTAAGGACTTGAGAAAACACCTTGCAAGAGAACGTTGGCAATGGCCGTGCCTTACGGGATATTGAGTGAACTGACCTTTTATAATCCAGGGGAGTGACATACCTTAGATGGAAATGGAGCCAAGGGCTCTGACACGCCCTGTCACTGAACTCAACTGATATGTCCCAGGATATGAAAAAATACACTTTTCACTTTTCCTATTGTATCTTAGTCCGAAAAAATTAGGAATTTTAGTAGCCGAGCAATTCTGTTCGCAAAATAGATCTAAACTATGCTAAGGTCAAAATGCTGGTGACCCATGAATTTTGATCATGAATTTGTTGAGAAACACAGACTTTTCAAGGCCTCTCTAGGTAATCCTTAAAGTTCTAATATTTTCAAGGGTTTTGATGACATCGATGACCAAACTTGAGGCCAGTAAATGACAATCTCTCTCTACATGTAGCTTAAATAGTGGATTCCACCTTAGAAAACAGTATCTTTGTTTTTCTCCTCTATTTGTTTATGGAAAACTGTCCTTTGATGGCTATTTAAAAAAAAAAAAAACAGTGTAAATACAAATCATTTTGTTAATGCTCAACCTGCATTGAATGGTACCCATTTTTGTAATAAGAGAGTATCCATGTGCCCAAAGTTAGTTAATTAATTAGCTAATGTGACCACACTAAATTAAAAGATCTGCAGAAAGTGGAGGTGCAGAGCAGTTAGAATGAACATGTCTGACACTAAAATAATTTATTTCTGTGTCCTCAGGGCAAGTAGGTACTCAGTAAATGTTTGTGGAATTGATTCAAGTTCAGGTTTTCAAGAGACTTTTCACCTGTACAGCATTTCCCCCTAAACTTACCTATTTTCTAAAGCACACCCTTCTCTCCCAAGCTCTGAAGGCATGCCATCAGCCCCCTCTGGGGACTGTCACATGTTCTTAGAAAGTATTTTTCCACCTTGCTTTTAAAAATAGCATGGTCATGTCTGCTATAGAGAGAATGCCTTGGAAACAGAAGTTCTGACTTAAGTGCTCTTAGAGATGTTTGGCTGTGCTTTTCTGAACAGTACAAGACAAATTGTTAAGCATTTCACAAACCACCAGTGAGAACTTGAGCTACATAATTCAATAAACAAGTTGATGACAGGAGCAAAGTAAATAGTTGGCAGAGATTTTCCCAAAGACTCACGCGTCTTAAGATATTAGGAAATTTCTGCCCTGGATGAACTTTCAAATCCACCAGATCGCCCGGGAGCAGGTTTGAAGGTCCTCCACCCAAGCCAGTTAGTAGAGAAGGCGAGCGGTTCCCCGGGGCTTTTTGTGCAAATCCTTTCCTGGCAGCCCAGGTTGCTGGAAGCTCTCCTGCGCTGTGCGGACAGAGCATTTTATGAATGGGATGTCAGTTCTGATCTGGGAGCCACACTAGAGTCATTGGTGAGGCGTTCTTGATATATAAAATTGTTCTCCGGGCTGGTGGAGAGAATGTTCTTGTCACACTAATTTTGGAGTTGATGAGAAACCTTTCTGCTTGAAGTAGAGATGATTCCTGCTTCTGAGTTGCCCATTCCCTGTGGTCATCTAGGGCTGCCCACCTTCTTTCAGGCCTCAATCGCTCTAAGAAGACTCTGTGAACCGGGTGGAGGCCACCAACTTCCCTGAGCTCAGGGTCTCTGAGTCCTGAGCTGACTGAAGAAGTTGAAGCCCAGGGAAGTTAGCCTAGCAGGGGTCAGAAGAGTCTGGGGAGTTGTAATCTCTCAGCTGGCAAACTGGAAGTTGCTTGGTATTTAATCATGACTCAACAGACATGGATCAAGCACTACGGCTCAAGCAGTCGCTGTGCTCAGAAGCCACATCGCTTGTCTCTCTGGCTCTAGAGTTGCCTGGCAACCAGCCTAAGAGTGAATCGGGGACCCAGTTTGCACTCAGCCCCATCTATGGGCTCTTCCATGATCAGAAGCATTGCCAGCAGAGGCTGTGGTGCTGGAGGTTCTTGGCTGTGTAACACCAAAATGCTCTCAGTCTACACAGCCCACAGGAAACCAACCCTTTTCACTTTAAGGAGCTCATCTGATCCTGGGAAACAAATTGGTGGGTTCCAGCTTTCCCTACCAGTCAACAGTGGCTGCGGAACAGTGCAGGAGAATCACACCAACAAGGGCACCCACTGAAGGGACATTCTCAAAGTCCAGCTTCTTCTAGGGGGTGAGGTCTTGACTGGGCCGATGAACTAATCCCATACTTAAGCCCCTTCCATTTTAAGGGAACAACACTCAGTTAACTCTCTGCACATAAACTTGCAAATCCAACTTTAGCATGGACCCAGGTTAACTTCTCCGGATTTGATGACTGACATCTTTTTCCTCCCCAGAGAAGAAGTCTGTTGTCTCCTGGCATTAATCAAGTTTTGTGTGCAGTTGGTCTAGTTTACTCGAAACTCTTTTCATGTTTCTTGAGTGACCTGATGAACTGCTTAGCTTCAAAGATAGTTCCAGAAATAACATTTTCAAGTGATATATGTATTTTGGACGGCTTAAAGTTATTCTTTGGAGTCTCTTGATTGCTATTTGACCGGGAATCATCTAGTGGTATTTGCATAAGTTTTGAAAACTTGTCTTAATCTGTCTTGTTCTTCACCATGCCTAGAACACAATAGGTACCCAAGGAAACTGCTCTGAATACATGCACTTGCTAAGTTTCCGATATGCAGGTGGAACTCACACGATCAAGAGAATGGTAGCTTTCCCCGTAGACCATACATGGCACGAAGACCAGTTCCTTTCTGCACAACATTCATGTGAAATACCAGCTCTCTCTTTCTCTCTTTTTCTTCTTAAGAAAAGGCACAGAAGTTGTGAAAAACCATAAAGGAATTTTCCTCCTCAGGGTATATAGTTTTCTTGGACTTTCTCTGGGTTTTGTCCAAAACTCCTGAACTAAGGCAAAATTGTGACCAAACTGAACCATAAATGGAGTACTGGTGAGAAGTGCAGACCAGGAAGTCGTGGAACGTTCTTTAAACCCTGATCTGAGCAGAGAGTCCGTTGGTTTGCTGATTAGCGTTTCAGAAACTCGATGCTCCTTCAAACCACTGTGAGGATTTGTCTGCTCTCTTCTGTTTTTTTTTTTTTTTTTTCCTATTAGTATTCTCATCAGTGTGAACTTCGGGGCCCTAAATCTCATAGCTAAGCCACTGTCCCTGTGGAATGCCCCCTACCCCAATCCCCAAGAAAACCCCTGGCTATAATTATATCCAAACGGAGCAAATTGGGAAGTAGGAGGCAGGGACCGCCAGGCAGCGAGGCCTGCTTTACCGCTATAGCAAGAAGGCCCCGAAGAAGGTCTTATCTTCTTTTGTGTAATCCACCAAGGAGATGTCACTCACGTTCACCATCAGCTTGTCCCCTTCTTGCAAGGAGAACATGGCCCCGAGGTAGAGGGGCTGGAACCAGTTGCTGCTAATCTCACACACTGACTTGGTCCCCGTTAGGAGCTGGGAGGGCTCCGGGTAGCTGTCCGTTACCTTGGTGATGACCACGATGATGGAGTCTGGCTTCTTCTGCTGTCTCCCCTGGCGGATGCTGCCGCACTCGGACGTGGTCCCGCGGAACGTGATCTGGGAGTAAACAAAGTAGTCTCCCGACTCTGGGATCACCAGGAATTTATTGGTGTACTTCATCCGGTTCTTGGTGAAGGCCAAGCCCAGTTCATGTTCCCAGTGCAGAGCTGGGAACTGGTTCTTCGGGTGCGATGAGGAAGTTTGTTTCACAACTGCAAAGATAAGAAAGAGGTTTGAATGACTCATGGTGGAACCTGTGGACTTTGCTAAAAAGTCTTCTGTCTTTTTTCAAAGAGTACAAGAATGGAAGTAAACCAATGGTTGCCAAGCGCCCTGGGGTGGAAGGAGCGGCAGGGTACGTGAGTGGAGGTGGGCGCTTGTTCAGGGAGTGGCCTCTGGTCGGGGGGACCTGGGGAAAACGACTTTGCCTCTCTCAGGCTGAGCTTTCTGATCTGACAACTCTGAATTTTACCAGAGTCCTGTAATCGTGAAAAACGGTGAAGGTTAAGAAATTCCCTCACTCCTTTGTGTTCCAGAAAATGGCTTACTGCAAAGAGCTGTCTTCCCCAAGCAACTTAGACCAGCCCATGGATGCCACCCTTGTCTACCCACCCGAAGTTCCCATTCTCTCCTCAGGAATGAGGAACCCAACTGTTTTGTCCTCATGCACCAACTAGAACAAAATGCTTGTTGACCGAACTGGTTAAGCTTTCCTTCTCCCAGGACCCTGGGCTTTGACCCAGCCTCAGCCTGAGCAGCATCCAGCCCTCCGGAGAGGAGGCTAGCCTGGGGGTAGAATGTTCTCTGCTCCAATCATGCCACCCTTTCATCCCACTTCCCCGAACCTGCTTCTTTCAAGCTTTGTTTACTTTGTTTATAGAGATCAAACCAAAACATTTTTAGCTTAACTCTGAGAACGTCAGCATACCTCACTGTCAGAGGTTCTCCCTAGCAGCACAGTCCCCTCCCGGGGCCCAGGACAGCCAGCCCTACCTATCCTCAGTTCCGCATCCGCAGATTCAACCAACTGAGGATGAAGATGGAAACTACTGGAAACAAAACAAAACAGAATGTGTGTCTGTACTGAACATATACAGACTTTTTTCTTTTCATTATTTCCTAACCAATACAGTAAAAATCTACTGACATAGCATTTACATTGTATTAGGTATTACAAATAATCTAGAGTGATTTAAAATACAAGGTAGGATTTGCATGACTTATGTGTAAATATGATACCATCTTACATAAGGGACTTAGTATCTGAGGCTTTAGGGATCTGCAGGGGTCCTAGAACCAATTCCACAGGAATACTGAGTCTAGGTTTATAGTTCCTTCTCTTCCTTCCCTCCCACCTTGAGCAATAATTCTTTTGTGTAATGTCTCTCCTTATGGAATCTGTGTTGGTTTTTAATTGATAGGTGTTTCAAAAAAAAAGAGAGAGAGAGGGATAATACCGTGGAAAGGATTAAAAGAAGAGGCATGTGTAAAACCTCCTCTATTGGAAAATCTCTAATTTATATTCACTTTTATCAGGATAGAGAGAGAGAGAGGTGTTCCCGTCTCTGTATTCCAATGCTGCAGTCCAAAGTCACAGGAATCATAGGCAGTAATTAATAAAGAATTACCTTGCAGGACATGTTGGAAGCAGAGACCCAGAACTTTTTGGAAATGTTTTTCCTACATTGACAGGGCCAAAATATAAGTCAATGTAATTGACTTGTGGAGTGGAAGGGACCTGGGCTTGGGACCACTTGGGCCCAGTTCCAGCTGTGGTTCTGCAATATGCTTGCTCATTAATCAACTCTGCAGGTTCACACTCTTCTCTGAGTCTCAGTCTCCTGTCTGTAAACTGAGGATAAAGCTTTTCAAGAGGGTCATTCTGAAGATTAAGTGAACATAGCAGACATGAACATTTTTTATCACAGTGTCTGGGTACAGTTGTATTCAATTTTTCTTTCCTCAAATAAACCAGTATCTTTCATTTTTACAGACCAAAAACAAAAAAAAATTTCCTTTGAGATTGTTTTATATATATATTTATGTTTGCATTGGTCCTAAGTATACATTATATAGAACATATTAGGGAATGCTTTTATGATATGTTGCTAACAGGAAACAATGAGTAGAATCAAAAGATTCAAACTACTGATTTCAAATAAGATAATCTGCAATAAAACGAATACTTTTCAGAAGAAATAAAACCATTTTTATTTCCTGTAACTGCTTTTGAAACCCACAGCAATCACCATTATGTACTGAAACTATAGTTTTGGGATAGGTTGTGTTTAAAGGAATCATTTAGCAACTGGCACATCCACGGGCATCCAGAGATCTGGTCTTGAATTGTGTCTTTCCCATTGTTGAAAGGGCTAGGGTCTCCTTTGCAACCATGACACTTTCCAAATGTGTGTGACTTCTCTTGTCCCCCAACTACATGACCCTTGCAATCTACACGTAAAGGAAGCCTCAATTCCTGCTTTGTGGATGACATGCTAATTTTTAAAAAGAATTCTCAGATGATGCAAAAGCAAAATCTGTAAAGTCTCTAGTTAAGGCAAGTTCTATTGGATTGGCATGCAATTGGCTATGTCGACATCAACAGGTAGGAGTTGGGAGAGGAAATGTGTTGTCACACAAAATGCAGTTTTGAAAGGCAAGCTTAAGTCTGAATACTTCCATTTCCTGGCCGTCTGGCTTGGGACATGTGACTTTAGTTGCCCAAGTCTTCATTTTTCGTAGTAGATGAATGGGACCATCTACTTCCTGTTTAATAGGACTGATATGCAGATTAAAAGAGATCATGGAAGTCTAATTCCTACTACAGGCACATATTGGAAGCCCAGCGGGAGATGGCCTCTCTCTCCAGTTTCTGTCTCTTTATTTGTAGGAAGAGGGATGACATCTCCATATGCATCCCCAGCCTGTTCAATCCCTCCCATTCTTACAGAAAAGGGGAAAATGATGGCAACTTGGCATCTCCCTGCTACTAATCCTTACTCAGGACTTGCCACCAACAATCCCCTCTTAGTCAAATAGTAACACGGATATCTTGGGCCTCAAGGACATTCCCCTGCCTGTTGCAAACTTTCATCAGCCAGGAGAGTATACTTGTTTTTTAACTTTCTAGTTTCTCAGTGGGTGTTTAACACACACTTCTGCATGGTCTAACTCTGTCCTCTGGAGTCTCAGAGGTCTATGAACTGCAAGGATGCAGGACTGGCCAACTGTTGACATGGGAAAATTCCTCTTACAGGTCCACATCAATGAAAATTCTTTGGAAATACCTTCCTGAATGCAAATGTCCAGTGACAACATCTTGAAGGGGTGTAGGTGAAATGGAGAGATTGGTAAGTTTGGGGACCTTTCATCTGTGACCAGATCCAGAATTACTTGAAGCTCCAAGTTCTAAGGAAGTTCATTTCTAAATGACTTAGTGTGTGAATTAAAGACGAGGGACAGGAGAGAAAGGAAGGTTGACAGAATCAGAAAGTGCCCAAGACACCTAGGCCTTTGGATCCTTCATAGGGAGGGAGACATCTAAAAATCCTTGATTTTCAGAGACATCTGTTACCAAGGCCTGTGGTGTCCAGTTTAGAGCTACCAGAGTGAGTTTTGAAAAATATACTGAAAGAAATCTTGGGACTATGGCCACCCCACAGTGGCCTTTCTCTCTTCTTCTTGTCTCTGAATCTCAGCTTCAAAGTTGTTTCCTGAGAGCTTTCCTCATTCTCTTCCAGGGGATCTCAGCAAATTACATTGCTTCTATTATCTGAACAAATACTGGTACTTGCTTTACTTTCTTTTTCCCATCACAACTTAGCCAGGACTCTTACCTGTCAGGTGTGCCCTGGGCTTCTCTCTATCAGCTCGGAGAGGTGCATCTATAACAAAAGGAGAGATGTGCTTGCATAAGTCAAAGGGTGACAGGGTGAGGACCGCACTTTGGAAGTCTCAGGGCACCTGTGATGGGAGAGAACATCAATCTCCTCAGCCTGGTCCAGTTTCACTCCTGTGGGCTTTGGATTGGCATGGGGTGCCTGCAGGAAGTACTTCTGGGGACAGGAGAGATTTAGGAGAGTTTTGAGTGCAAATGTGATTTGGGCAAGTTATCCAACCTGAAAGTAGCTTTTCTTATCTCTAGGAAGGACACTGTGACCTTTTCCCTGGATGGAAAGTGCTTAGCATGATTCTTGACACATGGTCCTTGCTCAGCAAAGTACAACATGCTGCTCTTTCCTCTGTGCTACTTTCATGAGAGCTAATTGGCCTTTTGCCTTCTCATGGTAACTTTTATTCTTTCCAATGAGGTGTCTCAATGGCCAACAGACATGGAACAGGGTGCAGGTGGAATCTACTCTGTAGCTCTCTGAACTTGGCAGGTCCTTTTCCCTTTCTGGGCCTTCATTTCCCCATTAGTTCTTGAGAAACCCTTAGAATTTCCCTTTGACTCTGAGATGATGATATTGGATGAAGGGTGTTCTAACTGCAGTGTTAAAGTTGATGTCATTGATAATGATGAAAAGCAAAAATCCACCATGTACTTCTGACGTGCCAGGCATGGCTCTCAACCCTTTACAGGAATGAACTAATTTCATCCACACTAACTGTCAAGTAGGTACAGAACCGCTTTTTCGAGGTGACTAAATGGGACAGAGACAGGTGAAATTATTTGAGCAGGAGTCATATGCTAGTAAATTCCAGGGCTGGGTTTTAAATTCAGGCCATCAGCTCCACAGGCCCTGCACTTGGCCATGGCGCCATTATGTTTTCTTAGGAATGAGGGAGGAGCCCCCCAATTCCTCTAGGTCTGCATCCCTCAGTTTTGCAACTGGGCGATTAAGGATCCATCTCCAAAATGCCTACCTATCACTACTAGAAATGTTCTTGTCTCCCAAGAAAAGACTTCAGGGATGAACACACTTACAAAATGGCTGATGCGGAGGTCCAGACTCCTGTTCTTTTTGAATCTGTTGAGAAAGAAGGATATGGTTTAGGCTCCCTGTGGTCCTTGTGACCCCAATACCCACATAGCTGCCCAAAGCATGGTATAATTGGGATGCTGCTGCCGGGTCCTCCGCCCCGAGGGACAAGGTGGGAGATTATTTTGGTTGGTGGGAATCTTGCCCCTTAGTGCTCTGCTTTCTTCTCTCGCCACCCCCAATGGCCTCTCTTCTGCTTGCCCCTGAATCTCAACTTCAAAAGTTCTTTCCAAAGAGCTTTTCCTGTTCTATTCCAGGGGATCTCAGCAACTTATCATTGCTTCTATTATTTGAACCAATAATGGTACTTGCTTTATTTTCTTTCCCCCATCACAACTTAAAAATTGGAACTTGTTTTTAAAAAAAGACTCAGAAAAAGAAATAATGGCCGCGTTCCCTTCACATCATTCTACCCAGCAATCCTTGCTGGTTTACAATACAATACAGAGACTTTCGTCCTTGCGTTTCTAGTTTGTGAGTTGTTTCAGATACCACGAGGCAGGGGAAGCACCGCCGAGGCAGACAGGCCTGACTGGGGACTGCGGCCCCGTCACTTCTTAACAATATGATATTGAGAAAGACTTTTCCTCTCTGAGCTTCCGTGTCCTTACTCGTGAAGTGGAGATGACAACGTTCCTGACCCTAAGTGACTTACAAGGTGGCGGGGAGGGTCAAATCAGAAAATGCAAGAGTTGTGCAAAAGACCCACGTGGGAAACGAAAAGAGCGGCCAGTCACATGGCTAGACTTAAAGTTCAGGTGCAGGTGACGCGCTTAGCCAGGAATCGTGTCCCCATCTGGCCTTTTGCAATGTTTTCAAAAAACACTCCCATACGAGTCTGATGCAGCCCAGTCCTCTGATTTGGTTCTTGTAACACACAGCTCCCACTAATGGCTGCTCCTCCCGGGGCCACGTGGACTGGATCTGCGTTCTCTCTTGTAATCTCTGTGTGCACGTGTGTGTTGGGAGGGGACTGTGTGTGTGCGGTGCTGAGTGTGTGGATGTCTCTGCGTGGTCCTGCGGATGCAGCAGGGTCATGTGGAGGGAGGCCTGGGGACAGGTTGGCCACAGCAGTGACCCTGCAGAGCTGGCACCTCCGAGGTCCTTTCACCCTCCAGCTGCCCCGCCTCACCTCCACCAGAGGCTCTCTCTCGGGCGAAGTCGGGCTGACTGATCAGCCAACTTCATCATTCCTCCACCCACTTCTCACCTGCGTCCCAATTCTGTTGGTGGCCCCAGTACTGCTCCCCCTGGGTTCCCAGGCCTCAGGTTTGGTCCTTTCTTCTCCCACAAACCCAAGACCTGCCATTTCTACCTTGTAGCTCTCGTGTTCAGGCCCTGCTGCAGGCCTCACCCTGCTGCTCTCCTGGAATCTTCCAGCAGGTCTTCAGGCCTCAGTCTCTCCCTATTCGGATCCATTTCCTAGCCTGCCTCCAGAGTGCATTTCTAAAGCCTGGCTGCATCGAGAAAGACCTGCTGGTACCATCTTCAGGGGCTCCCCGGGACTTCCAGACACAGTCCTATCTCATCCTGACAGTGAGGTTCCCGTTTGCCAGCCTGGCTTTGCACCCACTATTGACTCTCTCTAAGCCCGCTGCGCTCCCAGCTGTGAGAGGCAGCCAGGGCGCCGACCCAAGGGATTTAAAACGCCATAGGTGCGTTTATGGAGTGAGTGGTGTCTCCGAGCTGTGCCAAGGCCCTCGCAGGTGGTGTCTTCAGCCTCACAAGGACACGCCCGTACTCACAGGCGGGTAGGGAGGGTACATAACTTGCTCCATTCTCTACATCTGGGGAGTGGAGGAGTAGGCGGTTAACTCGGGACATGTGACTGCAGAATGCCGAGCCCTAATCCCCTGCACCCCAAGGCTGCTGGACAAGCTCCTCTTCAGGTGAAGGGGAGACAAGTTTCAGCAGCTCCATGGGGTGACAGCAGGCAAGCCCAAAGTTCAGCAGAGATGTGACCTGGAAGTGGGGAAAGCACCCTGAACCGGATCTTGCAGGTCCTACAGACATCAGCCGGGTGATAAAAGAGGCCGTGATCATTCCAGAGAAGGAGACGGCTTGTGCAAGAGCAAGGAGGCATGACCGAAAAGGGGGACAACTGGAAAACTGTGACTTTGCTGTACCAAATGGATACGTGCACGCACTGTGTGTGCGTCGTGAGTACAGAGGTCTTTGCAGAACCTAGGCCCAGTGCTGTGAGCACTTGTCCAGCATCAGTAACTCTGCCGGGCTTGAGAAGCAGTCCCCACATGAGCTTGTCCTCCGGCCTGTTCTCTGACCTGCTATTGACAGAGCTGATGATGGACTTGCTCTCCTGGCAAGACAGAGAGCTGCAGATGGGGTTCTCAACTAGGAAGCTCTTGACTGCCCCTGTGTAAGGACGCATAAGGAAGCACACCTGCCTTGGTTGGGCTTCATTTTGCTGCATTTAATTTGCTGCTGAGAAATTTTCTTAAATATCCTGCTTATCTTTGGCTAAGTAGATACTCAGTTAAGTTTGGAGCATTTTTTTTTGACTGAGAATTCCATTATTATTAGTTGTTATCTGAGACACAAACACAATTTCCCAATTGCTCTGTTGTTCTATTACTTGGACATATATTTGACTTTTATGTGTGGAAGGAAGTATGAGAATTTTAGAGGCCTACCATGCTGCCAAACCACTGGAGGCTGTGCCAGCACCTGTGGCCAGGTGTCAAAGGCCATGACAAGAGTCCCCAAGAGGAACATCAGTTGGGACACTCTCCAGGAGCATCCCAACATCCAGCATTCTATTGCTACTTCTCTTAACAATGACTCTGTCTATATGGGAGGAAGATCTTTGTGACAGGAAACAGCAATGAATGAGAAGAGATTGGAGAGGAGGAAATAGTAGCTTATTTGAGGAAAGGTTTAGGAAATGTGCTGTCCCAGTGCTTGCTCTTGACATGGCTTCTGGCAAAATCGGGGCAATAGAATGTATTGCTGTCTTCCAACCCTGGCCCGTCTCCATTGCTTCTGGGTCACTCTGGGGCACCAAGACTTAGACAGTGGCTCCTGAGGGGGACTGTTCTCTGCAGCACTGGCCTCCAAATTAGAAGAGGCCTGGGACCCACCAGCACAGCTGAAGAATGGGTTTATTACCCCGTGCGTGTCTGTTCAAGCAACTGACTGAGAGTCAGGGTTCAATTTGATTCTTTATTCGTGTGTTTATTCTTTTTCTTTCTCTAGTGGAACTTAAGGAGGGATCCAATCTGCCCTCCTGTCTCAGTACTGTGTTCCCAGTGCCCAGCAACCCAGTGGGATCACCCAACTGGCTAAATGCATAGATTCTCAGGCACCAGGGAGAGTCAGAGAAGAAACCAGGAAATGGAGTAAAGTTCAAATTCCAGGACTACAGTCAGATTTTGCAGTTCAAAAATCTAGAAAAAAAGGTTTATGTTCAGCAAAATTTCAATTGCCTAGAAGAGGTAGCTGTCACCTCTTAGTGCTCGGGCCTTTAAAAGTCCGCAGGCTGCATATGGAGCACAGTTGTGACTTTAGAAATCTCTCTTGAGGGCTGCAAGGCTTGGCCAGGAGCCAGTCAGCAAGGGCATATGTGTCCACCTGTGGGCAGACACCTTGGTGGGACAGTGGCATGCCTGGGCCACCGGTGTATGTTAGCCCTGGAAAAACACCGGTGCTGCCCTGCCCCCACTTAGTTCCCTGTAGGTTAGGGAACTTTGGCCTCTTTGTATGTTGCCTGGTCCTTCCTGAGTCAAACTGACCACGATCTATTGCTATAGGCATTTCTGGAATCACTCTAATTCTTCAAAGCGTGGCATGAAGGGGGAGACTTATTTAGCTGGGTGTCCCCCTGGGTGGCAGGTCCTGCCCTGGGCACTGACGTGTGATCCTCATCTATGACTCTATTTCAAAGAGTGGTTGGCACTCCCATTTTATAGCCTATGCAAGACTTACAAAGGGGGCTTACAGAGGATAAGCCACTGTCAAGGTCAAACACGGACAGAGCGCCTGGGATCTGAGCACATGCAAACCCTGGCACATATCAGGAGTCCATAAACATTAACCGAGCACAAGAGGTGGAGGAGCCTGAAATGAAACGTCTTTGAGATTTCCTGGCGCTTCCCCAGCAAGCTCCCTGGAGTATATTTTAACTAACGATCCACTTAGCCTTTCCTCCCATATTCTGTAGTCCTTCCCTCCAGCTATTCATAAACAGGAAGAGATATTCATTTCTTGCTGTCATCATGCTGCAATTGCAAAGGCATAAATGTTTTATGACCCGCAACCTCCTCCAGCACTTGCAGGAGAAACACACGGACAACTGCCTGTTGTATGAACTGTCTCGTCCCTGTTCATACTTTGATGAGACGAATTCCACCTGGAAATGTTTTATTCTGAGGTCATTTCATTTCATTCTCCTCCAAGGGCCCCTGGATGGGGCTTTGCATACTCTATCAGCACAGCTCAGAGCAAAGAGTCTGGTGTTTGCAGACAAGTAAATCTGGAAATCCCAGCTCTGTTATTTCCTGATACCCTGATCTTGGCATGTCAGCTAATCTCAGTGAACCCTCGTTTCCTCACCAATAAAAGTGACAGTGATTCTTTCCTCCTGGGACTACTGGGACGCTCAGAAAGACGCCACGTGTAAAGTGGGTATCCCATCACTTGCCTCCCTCCTTGGGCTCAGTAAGTGCCTGTGGTTTGTGTTGTTGGTTCTATAACTTGAGTTGTAAGCAAAGCCCTCCTTATGACCTTTTATGACAAACAATAGATTTTTAGGCCCCTTTAGGCACTCAGGGGGGCTTCCTCTTTCCCCAAAGGTAGACATTCAATAGGATTCCTCTATCCATAGTTTGCTTCTGGATTTCTGCCCTTTCGGAATGGATAAGCATTGAGGAAACAGAATTTACAGTCACCCATTTCAAGTCCTCTGTGTGTTGCTCTCTGAGGCTGGGCCTCCTTACGGAGGTCAGGCTGGGAGGCGACCTCTTGCTGCCAGGGCCAGCAGGGGAGTGTGTGCCCTGCGAGCGGAGAAGGCAGGAGTCTGCTGAGCTGGCTGGGTGCTCAGTCATGTGTGAGTCCACTTAACGGGGTGAACAGTGGATCCTGAAATGGCCAGCGACGAGCTGCCATGGACGCTGGGGACTCCCACCCACAGCTCACTCGCCCTTCCTCCCCGTGCAAGGCCACAGTGCGCCAGGGCTACCTCAGTTTTGCCTGCTCTCTGTCCACAGCCTGACCCTTGCAGAGGGGCTTCTCTTCCAGGTGTGCTGGGGCTTCCTGAGGATATAGCAGGGGTGGCTCCCTGGGGGGATCATGAGTTTGCAATTTACAGAGTTACTTTTATTTCAACTACCCCTTTGCTTTCTCTAGACAACACTGAAAAGGATTCCATTATGGTATTCCTTCCCAAAGAGGAACGTGAGATCAAAGGGCTCAGCCCAGGTGGAGTCAGTAGGGAAATAACACCTGTTGAGATCTACTCTTTGGCAACAGCTTTCTGGACATCATCCCGAATGCTCACCACAATGCTGTAAAGAGGGTAAATTATCTTCTGAGTCTGAAGGTCTCAGAAGTCTGGTACCTTGCTCATCCCCTCGTTCTTCTGTCCATTCAGAAAACACTTAACAAGTGCTGTCTGCATGCCACATATACCTAAGTGCTCTCAGGGGAGGAAAGCGAACTAGCATTTATTGAGCATTTACTATGTGCCAGATTTCTCAGGATTAAATTTGATCACCTCAAGAGGTGAGTACTCTGTGAGCACAGTGGTCAGGAGGAAAATATACGGTGAGTTTAAATTCCAATGTCCCACTCTTTAACTTTTTGACTTTGGGCACATTGCTTAACTTCTCTAAGCCTCGGTTTCATCATCTCTGAAATGGAGATAACAATAGTACTTATTGTGTAATTTCAAGGATTAACTGAGGTGATGTATGCAGTAATAATAGCAAATCTATAGATTGTGTGTGTATATGCCAGATAACACACCAGGCACTTTTAGGCACTATCTCATTTACTCTTCTTAAAACCCTAAATATGAAAAAGTTGTGCATGGTGCCTGGTGTAGGGGAAGTTACTAAGAAGTCACAGCTGTGTTGTACTGAGCCATGGCTTCCTGGTCTGTGTGACCTGAAGCCTGAGCTGGCGTCACAGTGGGGCCTTGTTGGTCTGGGGGGAGACCAGAGGATCTCAAGAGCATGGCAAGCAGGAGCCTTGTATGGATTTTCAGAAGGGGATGGAAGTAAGATTGGAGGGAACCAGGGAGAACACGGGGGGCATGTGCAGATCGTTCTAGATGGGATTCTAGATGATTCTGGATGGTGGAGAGATGGGCAGTGCACAGCCCTGGGCAGGCAGGCTTCCTACAGCATCCCTGATGATTCGCTGCACAGGACCAAGTGGCCATTCTTTGCTGGGCTTGGGGCTAAGCAGCCTCGATGTACGCAGGTGTGCTTGGAACGTAGACTCTGTGTGCCAGAACCATGCCAGGGAAGACGGAGGCCTGGCCTCAGGGCACCAGTAGGCCAGAGCGGGGCAGTGGAAGCCAACAAGGCCCCAGAGAAGGGCTGGACTGAGGCCAAAGTGCAGCAGGATGAATGACAGATTGGTCTGGGGCGGGTGTGGCACTGAGGCAAGACTGGGCTGGGGCGGGAGGCCTGGAGACAGCTCATGAATATCAGGGACCAGGACAAGCCTCACAGCATCCAAACCTGCTCTCTGGGTGGTGAGGTCAAATTCCAGAGCAGGCGGGGAAGTTGTCCTAGTGATGTAATTCCCCAGCTGGGGAAGTTCCCCAGGCACAATTATAAACCCCGCCATTTACTAATCCCTCCTCCCTGCCAGACACCACCAGTGCTTCATTTCCAATTGTCCCAATTCATACATTAAAAAAAAAAAAAAAAAAAAAAAAGCTGTGGCCTAGGTAGCTAAGAAGGGACTAGACCAGAATTCAGGCTGTCAATCTTTTGATTGACAATCTTCCCAGGATGCAAATTTGCCTAGTATGCTCCAGAAGCTTAAAGGTCCTAAAACATTTCACCACCCCAATCTTTCCTCATATAGGTGACACAAACAGCTACTACAAAGCAATATAGATTTATCCATGTCCCTCTCCTGCCATGGCCCAGACACCCGGTTCCCCATATGCTAACAGGTACCGATCTCTGAGCTCTTCCTGAGACATTCTCTGCTTCAAGAACACATTTGCATGTGTGAATTCTTTCATCAAATGAAGTGTCCCCTGATGTGCCCACTGTGGTGCACTTTACTTTTCACTTGGACATGAGGGCTCGGATCTGCCTGCCTACTTGGAGGGTGATTTCTTCCCGGCTTTGGGATCTCTTGGCAGATTGCCTGTGATGTGCATCACACCCTGGCTTAATGCTTATCACTAATACAGGTATTTTCTTTCCCTGCTACGTTTGGGGAGAAGATTTCTGGGTTGGGAGATTTTGCTTTTAATTCAGTTCTCATACCACGAGCATGCCAGGCTACCTCTCTGATCCTGACTTCGGCTTTGGAAAGACAGGGGCAGCTCCAACTGCTCGTGGGCCAGCAGTGCTGGGGGGTGATTCTGGGGGTGGCTTGGTTTGGCATGTGGAGCCCATGCTGGGGGCTGGCACGGGGGCTGGTGGAGGTTGCAGCGGCTTTCCCTCCTTCCTGGAGTTGCGGACATCACTCTCCCTATGCCTGGTGGCTGCCTCTGGGCCAGTGTGAAACCTGCTGCCTGGTATAACCAACAGCGAGGGCAATGGGTTGGCTTCAAATTGCGGCTCTGCCACTGACGAGAGGCACAGCCTTCAGCAAATCTTTCCATCCCTCTAGGCCTCTGTTTCCCTAGCTGCAAAACAAAAGGCTTTGGGCTGGAAACCTTCAAAGGCCCAAAGTGGCCCCAGTGGCCTGTGGGGTTCTGTGTGCAATGGGGTCCTGGGCCTGGACCTCAGACACAGTCTTCTAGCTGCAGGTGCCTCCCCATTTCTCCAGGAAGCCTTCCCTGCTCCATCCTAAGTCTGTGACTGGGCTAGTAGGGCATCTGGAATTTCACGGGATCTCCACACTGAAATAGTACGTCCTTATTTGTCTGATGCATCAACTTGAAGCTCCTGAGGCCCCAGAGCATTGTCGGGTCGCTGTCTGGTGCCTGGCATAGAGCGACGATCACATCACAGTAGCCATATGCCTACAGCTCGGTCCCATTCTGAACAAGAGCCACTCCTCGCAGGCCTCACTGAGACGGGCAGGGGTTGAGAGCAATACCCCTTTTTGTAAATAAAGGAAACAGGCTGACAGAAAGGAAGCCATGTGCCTGTTGTCACAGGGTCAGAAGCAGTGCAGCCGGGTTTCAAGCCCAGGTATCTAAGAGCCTTCCTTTGACCTGGTTTCCCTTCTTGCTTTCCACCTTCATGCACCTCCCCACGTGGCTGTTTTCTATTAGTCCCTGCAGATCTGCTCTCCGGCCCTGTTCTTGTCCTGTGCCTGCTGAGGCTGGCCTCTGAACTTGGCTGCTCCCTGGCTTCTTGGAGTCCTGGCTGAGTCTGATCAGTGGGATCAGAGGCTTGGACAGGAGAGTCTCAGCATTCCCTGCTCCCGTTCACCCGCTCCCTGCTGCTTTGGATGTGCTTGTCCTGCTCTAAAGGTCCCCAGGAAGACCCCCTCCTGGCTTTACTTCTCCCTGGTTCCCTTTAAAACACTGCACCCATGCCCATGGGAAGGGGTGGTAGGTTGGTGGCTGCCTGCTGCTGCCAACCCCTGCTCTCTCCTGGATGCTTCCAGTCCTCTTGGTGTCCTTCAGCCCATGCATCCCACCCCACAGGCTCTTCTTTAAACTCCCTCCAAACTTTCCTTTAAATGCTCTTCTCCTTTAAATTCTCTTCTCTGACTGGCCAGCTGCTGCTTTTCAGGACTTGGATTGCTACATGTGCCCCAGCCTCACCCCCATTTCCCTCGCTCTTCTGACGCACTAAATTCCCAAGCCTGGCCAAGTGACAGCCCCCAAACATCCCCGTGTGTCCCTTCTCCAGGGAGACTGGTTTTCCTATAACAAAGTGGATAGTCTCAGCCTTGTTCCTTGTCCAGTACCTGAGCAGGGCGGGCGTGGGACAGGCTTGGTGCCTTTCTTCACGGGGCTTCCTGTCTCCTGGCAGCTCTGGTCCCCAGCTTGCTTCCCTAGACTGTGGCATCCACTCAGTGGTCTTCTAGATGGACAAAGCCTCTGGTTTTTGCTGACATGAGGGATCACAAACAT
The DNA here is from genome assembly GCF_902686445.1 of Sciurus carolinensis. Lineage (NCBI taxonomy): Eukaryota > Metazoa > Chordata > Mammalia > Rodentia > Sciuridae > Sciurus > Sciurus carolinensis. The sequence goes on along the minus strand of NC_062226.1, from coordinate 19,440,540 downwards.
AGGCATGGGGCGTGGGGTCCCACCATGCTGTGAGGTTCGCTCTGGAACCCAGGAGAGTGCACGTGGCTGGAGGTCACTTGGTGCCTCATCTTAGGACAACTGTCTGCTGGCGGGAGAGAGCCCTGGTGCGCACAGTGGGTGCTGTGGTTTGGCTTCTCACAGGGACCAGCGCGGTGATCCAGCCTGGCCGCCTGTGCCCTGCCGCTCTCTCCTCCCAGCAGCATTTCCGGGTTGTCTGCGGGCTTCCACATTTTACAGGCCTGGAAGGTGGCCAAGAATGCTGCTGGCTGAATAACAGCCTGTTTGTTGACCTGACAGGTGGCGAGCGTTACATATTAGCCATGGCTTGTAGCTGGCTGGGATTGCTGAGAGAGCAGGTTTGCCATTAAACCAATTATTTTCTCCTTTAGAAGTTAATACTTTGGACTGCAGTTAAGTCAGCCATCATGGATTGTTCAGGAGCATATTTAAAAACTGATATTTCTTTGATAACATTCCTTAGGCTTTCAGGTACTTTTCCGATGTTTCCAGTTCAGACTGCCAAGCATTCTCCTTGACACCTATATCCTTGCCCTGTCTCCCCAAAAGTCCTAGAATCTATGTTCATTTTTAAGAAGCTTCTCCAAAGCCCCCAGCGAGATCTCAGAGACAGATCAAGCAGGAGTTTTGTTTTGTTGGCCATTAAAAAAAAAAAATCAGTCTTTCTAAACTCAAGAAAAGGAGTTGAATAAATAAATTATAGTACACACATATACCAAAACATTATGGTTATCCACATTATCATGCTGCTGTGAACTTATCATCATATAAATAAAATCATTATGTACTAGGAAACTCCGAATAATCCCATTTAATTCAAAATAATATGAATTATATACCTCAAACTGTTAACAGTTGTCATTTCTAAGAGTTTATGCATAATGATCATTTTCCTTATTTCCCTATCTGTTGTTTCTAAAAAAAAATTTTTTTTTGCAAGGACTGTACGTTAGTAATGTGGTTTAAAATTTTTTTTTAATTTAATTTTTTTCATTTTTGGTACCTGGGATTGAACCCGGGGGAGTTTAACCACTGAGCCACATCCTCAGCCCTTTGATGTAATTTGTTTAGAGACAGGTCTCACTGTCTTGAGGCTGGTTTTGAACTCACCACCCTCCTGCCTCAGCCTCCAAGCCGCTGGGATTATAGGCATGTGTCACTGCGACTGGCGGTTTTTTTTTTTTTTTTTTTTTTTTTTTTTTTTTTTTTTAAGAAAAGGAATCCTTCCAAATTATCAGTGTGCTATGATTTAATCACCTACACACCTGGAACTGAAGTTATTCCCATATAAATATAAGAAGTATCCATTTGTTCCCTGGAAATGTTGAGAAGAGAAAGCAGGATGAACTTTCCTCCCTGTAGTTCTGTATTTCCTTTGCATGTGGAAGAAGAAACCAGGATGCACCCGGGAGCTCAGGTTGCAAAGGGGCCCTGCCTGCGGGCAGAGGGTCCCCTGACCCCCCGGGCCAGAGCGGGGCTGCTTACCGGGACTTGTGTGCAGTCTTCCCCTTGGGTTCGGAGCTGGCCGACCAGCAGGTAGGCGGCGAGTCCCGCCAGGATGGGGACGGACAGCAGGCAGCAGGTGAGAGCACAGCGCGTGCTGTCCCTCCTGGCGGCCAGCCGGGCTCTGGCTTTGGGCCTGCCGCCGCCATCCTGGTGGAGCCTTTCCACGCTGGCTGTCTCCCCGAAGCCCAGTTCCAGATCCTCTGCCATGCTCCCGCGGTCCTGGAGGCGTCTCTACGTCCGCCTGGGCCAGGACCCCCATTAAATAGAAGCGCGGCTCTCACAGCGGCTGAATTCGCGGCTCGGCTTCTCCTCCCCTTTCCTGCCCCCTCCCCCTGAATCGCAGTCGCCCGCCCTGCCCTGCCAGGGAATGCACCGCCTACGACAGAAACCAAGTCTGGTTTAAGAAAGAAAAAAAAAAAAAAAGAAGAAGAAGAAGAAGAAGAAGAAGAAATCTTTCCCAAGTATATTTATATGCAGTCCGCTCATGTGCTCCTTCCTTAGTTTACAGAGGAAGTTAGGAAAGTCCCTGGAGGGGGAGGAAAGCAATCCAAGTCAGTGGGTGTGGCAATTAAAATATACCTGCGCTGCAGCCCCGCCAGCCTGCCGGCCTGGAGCGGCTTCTGCAAGTGAAAGTGAGGGCAGGGGAGGGGTTGGCCTGCAGGCGGGAATGGGCATCGCTTGTGCATGGCCCTTCCCTTCGCCAGGGTGGCCAAGCCCTCTGTCCCTGTGAGCCTGGTGGCCACTCACTCCCATTGAGCGGATGGGAATGCTGAGGCTCTGGAGGGCCAAGGCCTTCCGGGTGAAGACAGCAGCAGGGCTAGGAAGATGACCCTGTTCTTACCAGGCATGCTTCAGGGTTCTGGCTCCTACCATACAAGTACCCATAGAAGCAAAGGCTATTTCCAGTCTGTGTTGACCTCAGTTTAAGCCAAGGGTGTGAGGTCGGAGTTAGAGGCGGCTGTTGGCGGGAGAGGTCAGTGATGAATCCAGGGCTGAGGGACCACAGGGACACGCCTGGCCCAGGGTGGCGGTGTCTGGGGCTGCAGCGTAGTAAAGAGTAACACTGGTTAAGAGTGTGCCTTGTGCAGGTCGCTGCTCTGAGCTGAACCTATCAGTGAAGTCACTGGATCCTGAGGGTGATTCAGTCCGGACGTGTTCCCTCTTGGAAGCATGGAGAGTGAGCGCTGCATCAGGGCTGGCTCCGGCTCCTGGGCCTCACCACTCTGCACGTGCTCCTGCCGGGGTGGACTCGCCCGCAAGGGTGTGGCAGGCTTCCTGGAGAAAGGAGTGTGTTGGAACTAGGCCTTGGAGCTCAGGGAAGGGCCATCTGAGAGGAGAACAGAGACCCTGCAAAGAGGTGGATAGCAGAAATCAGGAGGCTCAAGGAGTGGCCTGTGGCACGTGCAGAGGCCAGTTTGACCACAGCCTCTATTCAGTCTCTGCTTCTGCTTGTATCATGGCCCAAACCTTCCAGGCCCCTGGAAAGCCTTTCCTGGACCAGCCCCTGCTCACCATCGCCCCTCTCCAGGGTCCAGCCTCGTGTCTTCCTCCTTTTCCAGTCCACAGTCCTCAGATCCACTATGGACTAGCTGGGCTTTGCACATGGTGTTCCCTCTGTTGTGGAAGCTTCCAGAATGTCTGTTCATATCTCCGTGCTGCCCTTTCCCTAGCTGCGTAGAAAACCATCCTGCATCTCCCTCCTTTATCGGAGTGAGATGCTCATCTTCTGGGCTCTTGCGGTTCCCCTGTCTTCCCCTGTCATTGGACACTTCAGACTAGCCTGGACTATTTTCTGTCACTCCCATTAGAGCATCAGCTATGGAAGGGCAGGTCACACACCTTCCCCATGGCTATTGCTCCTGACCTGGTAAGTGTCACATGATAGACTCATAACTATAGTCATTGAAATAAGCCTCTAATATTCAAAGATGCTTATTTCAAAGAATTCCAGCAAAGAATGCTTTTCATGTCCCTTACTTGCGCATGCTTGGTTTAACAAATGTATTAAGAAACTGTTCTTTGAGACTAGCCTAAATCTTTGCTATTGCAATGTAACATTTCTTTTCTCCTCCTCCTCCTCCTTCTTCTCCTTCTCCTTCTCTTTCTTCCTCCTTTTTCATCCTCCTCCTCCTGCTCCTCCTCCTCCTGCTCCTCCTCCTCCTGCTCCTCCTCCTCTTTCCCCTCCTCCTCCTCCTCCTTCTTTTTCTCTTTCTTCCTCCTTTTTCCATCCTCCTCCTGCTCCTCCTCCTCCTGCTCCTCCTCCTCCTGCTCCTCCTCCTCTTTCTCCTCCTCCTTCTTCATTTATTTATTTTTCTTTTTGGTGTTGGGGATTACTCCCAGGGCCCGGCACATGCCAGGCAAGTGCTCTACCACTGAGCCACATCCCCAGTCTTAACATTCCTCTTTATGACTGAGTTCTATTCTGTGCCCTAGATGTACCAGAGTTTGGTTAACCATTTGTGCACTGAAGGACATGTGGGCTACTTTCAGTTTGGGGTTATTATGAATATAAAGCTGTTAAAAATATTCATGAACAGGTTTTTGTGCCAATCTGTTTTGATTTCTCTGGTATAAATTCCCAAGAATGACATTGCTGGTTCATAGGGTAAACACACATCTAACTGTGCAGGCAGGGGCCACGCTCTGTCCAGAGGGTTGTACCATTTTACTTTCCCCAACAACCTGTGAAAGAGCTAATATCCCTTCTCTGACCCTGGGTGTTATCTTTAGTTTTTATGTTAGCCATTCTGTTTGTGCGTACTAATATCTCGCCGTGGTTTCAATTCACGTTTCTGTGATAGCTAATAATGTTGAACTTGTCATCTGAGTATCCTCTGGTGAGATAGACATCTATCTTACTTGCCACAGTACTTCTTCTGTTATGATTCTCAGTGGATTCAAAGGCAAAAGGTGAACAGCTTACAGAAATGACGAGGTATTGCACTTGACTGCCTGCTAGGTGCAAGACAGTGTTCCAGCTATTGGGGACAAAGCAGTGGAAAGAATCGACAGAGTTCTCAGTGTCCATAAAGCTCACACAGTGGTCCCTCTGACACCCAGGGAATGTGTTGGAAGACACCCAGCGAGTGCCTAAAACTGCAGCTAATGCTGAACTCTATAAAGATAACTCCTCTACTTATGATGAGGATTGTGCTGAAGTGACATCCTGATAAACCCTTCATAAGTCGAAACCTCACCTAGGTTTAACAGCTCACCCATCACTGCTTAGCAACACGATGCACTGCACAATACCTGTCGTTCACCCCACAAGCAAGTGGCTGAGGGGCACTGTGGCTCTCTGCAGCTGCCCAGCATTGTTAGAGAGGACCACACTGCACGATGCTAGCCCAAAAAAAGGCTGAAGTTCAAAGTACAATTTTTATAAAATGTGTATCGGTTCACACCATTGTCCAAAAATTGTAAGTCGGACCATTGTAAATTAGGAATCATCTGTAAATACTAGTTTTTTCCTATTCCTGCAAACCTATGACCAAGATGAACTTATAAATTAGGCGCCATGAGATAGAATAATTATGACAATATATTGTAATGAAATCACCAGCATCACTACTCTTGTGCTTTGGGGACATTCTTAAGTAAAATAACTGTTTCTGGAATGTAAATACTGGGATGCCCGACAATTTATCTGATTACCAACTAAGTGTCTAATAGGTGGGTATCATATACACCATGGAAACATTGGAGAAAAGGATGAATCATGTCCTGGGTGGGATAACAGGACAGCACAAGGTTTCATCACATCAGAATGGTGCACAAGACTTACAAATCCTTTACTCTGAGATTTTCTGTTAGATAAATTTGGACCATAGTTGTCTGAAACAGTGAAAGCAAAACTGTGTCTCAGTGGGGACTACTATATTCTTGTAGATGTGCAGCAAATAATATAAATTAATCGATAACTTCTTAGATGGGCTTAAATGGTTTAGAAAAAAAAAGAATAGAAAAAGGAGGCAAGGAATTTTCTTAATTGCAATTTAAAATAGGGTGGTTAGGAGACATCAAAGTGGTGACCTGAACAAGGTGGGCGTCTGGATGAGGAGAACCCCTGACCTTGAAGCCACGGGCCGGGTGGAGCAGTGGGTGAGCCAGGGGAGTGACGAGCTGTCCCCAGCCAGCTATGCCATCGACGTAGACCAAATGCTTCTGTGTCTTTCCACAGTGTCAGAGTTTATTGAATAACAATAACTTCACATAGCTTCCATCAGTGGCAGTTCACTGAACACCTTTGGACACCTGGTAGTCGTAATCCAGGCAAACACAGGTTCTTTTATTCCAGTCTTAATTTCTAGTATCTGTCACACTCAAGTCACACATCGCACTTCACATAATTATACTACAGGTTACGGAAAGGCTCAGGAAGGCGTGAGGCAGCCCCAGGGGCTCAGGAGGCTGACCTGAGAGCCAAGGCAGAGTCACTGGAGGTGGTCAGATAAGACTGCAGACCTGGCAAGGCAGCTGAAGAACTTGTTCAAGGCACGGAGCTGCCAAAGTGCAGGGGCTTGTTCTAGGCCAGCTGTTTCTGAGTGTCAGCTTGAGAGGTCAGCGTGCAGTGGGCCATGTGTGGTCATGATGGACAGGAGCAACATCACTCTGCTAGAACCCAAGGACAGAGATTTGGAGGTTTGTTGCCGTGGTGACTTTCCTGGGCAAGGCTTGTGACGAGTGACCAGGTAATGGGGGTCAGGGTGCCATAGTGTCCAGCCTCCTCCTTTCATGACCCTCTAGTAGGAGGTTGCTTCATTCCGTGTTGTGGTATGCTCAATAAGCTTGTGGGCCTGGTTTTTCCTACATGAAGTTGGTACCCCCATGCATCCTTGTGCTTCCAATTAATTCAATAAGTTTATAGGTGGTCATTTTTATCAATGTGATTAATGTACTTATCAGTTTGTGCCTTATGGTTTCGCCAGGCAGATGGTGGTTGTTTACTTATACAGTCAAGGTGTAGAGCCATTTCACCGCAGCAGTAAACTCAAAATGGAGTAGCTTATGACAAACTGCTACTTTACAGAGGGAGTCACTCAGGCTTAGGCACAGCCTGAAAACTCTGCTCTATACATCCAGGGGTGCCTCCCAGCAGGGCACAGCCTGCTCTCCACAGGAGGCCACAGTGGGAACAGAGGAGACTGATCATGCAGGGCCTCTTGGGCCTGGGGAGGACCTGGTTTCTCCCTCGGGGAGGTGGGGCGGAGAAACTTGGGGAAGTGCTGGGCAGAGGGGTGACAGGTTTGGATTTCACATTAGAAAGATCACCCTGCCTGCTGTATTGAGAGCATCTGTAAGCTAGAAGGGAGGACCAGGGAGACCAGCTGGGAGACCATGTCCTCGCCCCAGAGAGGCCTGACAGTGGCTTGCATGAATTGGTGACAGTGAGGGTCACAAGAAACAGTGGATGCAGGATATATTTTGAGGTAGAGCAGGTGTACTTTCTTATTGAGCGGGATGTGGGGTGAGAGAGAAAGAAAAAAGCCTGAGGTCCGTGATCTTGGTTTGAGTCCTAGAAGGAGAGAGACGCCTTTGGTGCTGTCGGGGAAGACAGGGAGGAAGCCGAGGCGCTCAGGTGGAGAGGAGGGATGGGTCAGGGGACTTTCAGATAAGCCTGTGGAGGCGACCCCTACGTGGGTGGATGGAGAGTCTGGGCGCCTCGAGGAGGCTTGGGTGGAACTATTAATCTGAGGGGCTGGCCGGGTGCAGTACCTATCACCTAGTCAGTGCTCAAAGTGGAGTCTCCTCTTCTGTGGTTGCAGGTCTTCAAGTTCAAGTCTAAAATCACTGGGGCTGGTTTGAGAAATCCGTGTAGCTGAGCCACAGGAGATGACCAATAGCTGATCATTTTGGACCTACGGTCCGTGGCATGTCTGGGTGGGACACAGATCAGCTTATGTTACATAACGCTCTCAGTGGGTCGGAGTCGCATCCAACAACCAAGCACAACACCAGCTCTGAAGCTCCAGGTCCTCATGCCAACGTGTCAGATGAAGAGTGTCAAGAACATAGCCCTTCCAAGCTGGCTTCTGTTGCCCAAGGAGTTAGTTATAAAAGCTTTCAGTTTCCCGAGCTTCTCAGGTTTTAGATTATGGACTTGTGTATTATTCTTGTTATTGTAATCACTGTTGTTGTCCTTTCCTGAGTGGCACCTCGGGTGCTGAGCTAGACCAATGAGTGGAAGTTACTGAGAGGCGTATTTCAGCTTAATTTTAAGAGAGGAGCAGTTCAGTGTTCTTCAGATATAAGTCATGCTACGCCCAAGGCGGGAGCTCTTTGTTTCAAGGGCAGGGACAGGACCTGAACAACCACTTAGTGGTAAAAGAAGTTTCATTATTGGAGAGGTGATTGGAGTTGATCTCTTGTAGCTCTTGACCTCACCGAGACAGGATGACTAAATCGTTGTTACCTTCCACGACTTGTTCTCTCCATCCATGAAATGGGACCAGGGAGTAGAACTTTGTGATTGCTGAGGGTACTTCTGCATTATGTTCTCAGGGTTTCTGTGCCTTCTCTTTCCCCTCTGGTTGTTCCCCTCACGCGTCTCTCACATCCTTGCTTACAACCTTATTTGCAGAGGAACACTTTTCCCAGACATCCTAGCAAGTTCCCCAGGATATACAATGAGGGATTAACCTGGGCAGCTGGGAGGGGTCACCAGGTCTTTTCCCCATTGCTTCCTGAATTGGGAAGAAAGGTCATTTTCCAGAAACTTCTTCTTCGTATCCAAGCATGTTTCCACTTGTGCAACACTCACAGCCTTTCAGCAAGGCACTAATCCAGGGTTCAGCTCCACCTTCCTGGAAGGGCAACCGTGGCTTGCAGGGCCTCCTCCCGCAGGTTCTCTGGGGAAATGAGCTGTTTGATAAAATAGAGTTTTTCAGTGGTTGACTCAGTCCTCTAAACGACGACAGAATCGAATGCAGTCATTCTGTGAAAACCTTTCTAGTTTAGCCTAGTTTAAGTTTCCAACAGTTTAAAGTGATGTCTGCAGGGTCTGGGGAGCAGCAAGCGGTGGGGCACTTGCCCAGCATGCCAGAGGTCCTGGATTCATCCCCAGTACTGAAAAAAAAAAAAAACAAAAAAAAAACACTTGTAAAATTAGCATATTTTGACTTTAGAAAACAAAAACACAAGCACACACAGACATAGACGCACACAAAGGAAATGACAGACCCCAGACCCTGCAGGTCCTCTGAAGCCATCAAACCCCACCGAGCAAGAGTGAGCCCCGGATATCAGGCTTTTAGAAGAATCCCTCTCCCCCTGCTCTCTAAGCTCTCTCCTCCTCTGTCCGTGGCTTCTGTCTCCTGCTGTCCTTTCCACTGGTCACACGCTCAGGTGGCGAGAGCCAAGCCCTCCTCTCCGAGGCATGGCAGAAAGCCTGCCACGTTCACCAGGGGAGACGTGCGAGGTAGCAGAAACCTGGAGGAAGGTCCCAAAGACTGTACAGAGCAGGGCTCACATCAGATTAAAATTCACACACACACAAATGCACGTACGAGTAGTTAAAAAGGAGAGCAAGGAGGAACTCAGGACTCAGGATGGAATTGCAGCAGACACGTCAGCCTCACGTGGTGCATAGGATGCCCCTCAGGCCCTGGCCTTCATTTGATGCATGGGTTATTAAGTACTCATTATACCCAATTAACTAAATAGACTAAGCAGAACACTGTTCCAGCAGGAGGGCCCTTAAGGACAGTGTGACATGATTCAAGGATTGTGAAGATTCCAATGTTGTGTGTCTGAGACCCCTAAATAGAAATGAGCCAGTGATAGCTGTGTGGGGTCCTAATAGACTTTCCAGTGAACGGTGTGGATTCTGCAGGAGGAGGGCGGTCTATTGGGGCTTCATGGAGAAGTTTTTAACTTTTCTTCTTAGTTCTTGACTCTGGTCCAGGCTGAACCTGGTCACACTGTTGAAGCTAATAAGCAGCCCCTGGAAAGGACCTGGAGCTAGGATTCTGAGTTTGTTGAGTGTGTGTTTCCCATCGGGATATAGGTGGAGATCTGTCCCTAGATGAGTGACGAGCTCTGGCTGGAAGAAGAGTGCCTGGTGCCGAAGGATGGCGTAGGCTCAGGAGCGGAGAACAGGCAGCCCAGGGTGGAGAGAGGAGCCAGGTGGTGACAGTGTGTGCAGGTTCTGAACAAGCAAGGTGCACCCTGAGGAGCCTGGACCAAGTAACAAGGCAGTTCCATTGGACCCCTTACTCCTTGCTCTGACCTGCATCTGCGGGTGTGGACGTTTTCTCATTCCAAGCTCAACTGTTCAGTCTCTACCAGGAACTGGAGAGACAGATACAATCCATATCTGAGGCTGGAGATTGCTATTTTTCTGTCCATGAATGTGGCCCCATTTCTTAGCCAGACAGTGCCCCTCTTGGGGCCATGTGGAACGGAGGGCCTCTTGCATTGAGCAGAGGGCTAGGCCATAGATTGCAACGACAGTGGCCCCCTGGGCAAAGTTAGAGTGTCCACTCTGGGAAGGTCCAGCCCACCTGGGTGATAGCAGTCTCATCATGTAGCATGGTCACTTTTATTTGGAAAGCCCTCCTGCCCACTAGCCTGTGAGCATCTTAAAAGCAGAGGACCCAGTCTTTCTCATGGTCAAGTCTCCAAGTTCAGGATAGTATAGATGCTAGAGAAATGTTGGGGAATTACTATGCATCACACCTTGTGGTTGGGGCCCCGTGAGTGGCACTTTGAAGTGGGGACAGGTTATCACTGTTTGGGAGGAACTGGGGGACCTTAGAGAGGAGGGGGTGGTTTGGTTTGGATTCAAAAGTAGATTTAAGGGCTGGAGATGGGGGAGCGCGGGGGTGGAGGTGGGCGGGGTTGGTGGTGACGTGGAGGTCTTCAGAGTAAGTAGCAATGAAGCCGCAGGCCTGCTGACCTATCTGAGCAGGCTGCGAATGCTCAGTATTGCCATTCCTGTGGCCGTCAGCCACAGGTCAGCCCAGGAATGGGGTTGGGGCCTGGGGTTGGGCTGTGGCCAAGGTAGGAGAGAAGCAAATGTTTCCACCTCATTGCCTGCATTGCTGTTCTGTATCAGGATCTTTCTTGATTCTTATGTGGCCTTGGCAGGTAGGCGCTATGACTCCAAACGCGAAGAGCAGGAAACATCTAAAAGCAAGTGATGTCATTTGCTCAGAATTTCCCTCAAACCGAGTGGCAGAGCTGAATCCAGGGCCTCTGAAGGGTGTGGCCAGTGAATTTCAGACTGAGGGCCAAGATGTGAGGTGGGAGTCCCCAGGTATGTGGAGGGAATGTGAGGACCAGCATGGGTGGTGGCTCCTTAGGGGTAGGGCAGGTAAGTGCCCTCTTAGGGTATCCGTGTTCTGGAATGTTCTATCTGGAGCCTGTAAACTCTGGTCTTCATGCCCAAGAAAGTTTGCATGTCCACGCCCTTGTGGCGGCCTTTCCAGGGACGATTTCTGGAACTGGACACAGAGCTCAGGCTCCACGGGAGGAAAAGTGCTGCCCTAGAACCAGGCCAAAGACAAGAGTTTTGGAACCGACAGGGGAGAGGCCACGCGCAGGCTTCAGCCGCTGGAGATGAGTAACGTGTGGTTAGGGAGGGGCCGCCTGTCGGATGAACAGGAAGCGATTAAAAAAGGGGAAAGACAAAAAGAATCAGAAACCGAAGATGTGGTCGAACAAGTGAACGTGCTCCGTGTCGGCTCTGGTGACAGATTTTATCCCAAACCATTGGCACTGTGGTCTGTGGAGGGCTGAGGTGTGTGAGGGGTGGGACGGGAGAGGTCAGAGGAGAGGAGATGCCCTGAGTCGGAGGGACAGACTGAGGCAGGGTAGAAACACACGAAGCCTGTAGAAATGCAGACACGAGGTCCCAGATACAGAGATGATAAGCCAGCGGCCCAGGGACGGGGACAGAACCAGAGAGACAGGGAGAGAAAGAGGGAAAGGGGGACAGCGGCACAGTGGCACAAACCTCCAGTGCAGTCGTGTTTGGTGGAGAAAACACAGGGACTTGCTGAGGGACTGCATGGGGACCTTCGGGCCCTCTGGCGGGATGTACTCACAGCTTAGCTGAGGTCCAGGAGAGCCCTGTCCCTTCATTCAGGCTGCCGTAGCCAACACCTGTACTTCAATTCAGAAACAGCAGAGATGTATTGCTTCTTGTTCTGGAACTGGGAAGTCCACGATCCAGGCACCAGCAGATTCGGTGTCTGGTGAGGACCTACGAGTGGTGTCAAAGATGGAACCCTATTGCTGCATCTAGCCCCTGCTAGAAGGGGCAGGTCAGCTCCCTCTAGGCCACTAAGCCCTTTCACGGAGCAGAGGTCAGGTGACTTCCCCCAAAGCCCCACCTCTTGGTACTGTTGCATTTGGGTCAAGTTCTCAGCATATTGGTTTTGGGAGGGAGCATAATCTGTCAGATTGTAGCTCTCATGGACATATGGAAACCTCTGAAGGTCACTGCCCATGGCCACCTTCTCCTGTGGTCCCAGCCTCTCAGCACTGGAGGAGGCTGAAGAGACCTCTCTGCTTACACCTCCCCATGACCACCAGGCGCTGATCAATGCTCATTCTCGGAATGTTCTTCCTTAGCCTTTGCCACCTTCTGTGACTTCTACAAATTGGAAACAACCCATGAGCAAATCTAGTGTTGCTCTTCCTCTTGGCTCTTCAGATTACTGATGAGGATGACCTTGTCCCCACTGTGTTCTCTCTTCTCCAGGACCACCTTCTGCTGTTCCTTCACTGGTGTTAGCAGTCAGGACAGGTTAGGTTATGCTGTAATAACAAAAAAGTCCCAAGATGGCAGGAACCCTCAGAGAACAAAGGTTTATTTATTTACTTTTTTGCTCACACTCTATATTCATTGCAAGCTGAAACGACTCTGCTCCAATTCACATTCACTCCAGGACCCAGGCTGGGCAAGTAGCCTCCATCTAAAGTTGCTGATCATAGTGGGGGAAGGAAAAGAGAACATGAGTCTTCATACCCTGGTTCTGAAAGTTTATTCCACAAATGACCTGATTGCCTCCACCCATCTTGCCTTGGTCAGATGAGGTGGGGAAGGAAAATTTGCACCGAGGAAGAAGTTGTGAATATTTGTGAATGATAATCCCATCTATTACAACTGGCTTCTCCCAGCTCACAGTCTGCAGCTCTCTGCTGAAGCTATTCCCTGATTCGTGAAGGTGGTCCAGTTTACTGGTGTTCCTATTGATGCTTGGAACCCAGGTTTGGGTAAGACACTCACAGAGAGCCCATGTTTGTGGGTAACCACGGTATCATTTCTGTGACTGTTCCTCCTCCACCTTAGAGCTATGCCATGCAGGCTGTTCCCACTGAACTTGCTGAGGCTGTGGGAAGAGAGGAAGCCCATCTTTAACAGGATCCCTCTGCCTAGGTTTTACTGGATCTTTCTCTCTTAAGACCTTTTGAACAATCTCATCGTTCATTGCTTAACATCCAGAAGTAACTGACTTTTCTGTAAGTTCACGACGGAAAAGGTCCTGCCTCCCTTTGTTGGACTTTGAGTGAAAATGAGTTTGAATTATGTGGATCTGTTGAAACTCTCAGGATTTGCCTGTTTTAGCAGCCAGTGCCAATTTGTTCCACACAAAAATTGGTATCCCCGGTGATGCTTCATCACAGAGACATAAAACACCTGTTACTTTGGTGACCAAGTGACAGGTGATGGGACACTGAGTTGGAAGCTAGGCAGGAGGTGGTCATGTCATGCAGGGCAAGAGATTTGTAAAGTCACCTGTGATGACTTGCGAGGCAGGTTCTGTGCTCTCTAAAACTGTCACTGCGGGAGCAGAGGTAGAGAAAGAGAGGGTAGGTAGCAGGGCAGTGTTGACAGGTGCTCAGGAATTAGATGAGTCGTAAGAGGGAATTAGGAGGCCCACAGAGTGCAGCGGCGGGGGGCCTGAGGCAGGACCAGCGCTCACTCCTGGACATCGCACAATGAGCCAGGATGTAAGAAGGATTTAGAGGTAGAATCTCCTGTGTGGAAAAATGACTTAGGGCACGGATCAAATGAAGTGTGGCCTTCTCATTGATTTTTCCATAGAATGTCAAGTAGCTGCCATTAGGCGGAGTGCGAGCCAGCAGGTGGGAAACAAGAGAGGAGGCCGACTTGAGGAGTCTGTCTTTTTCACCTGTGGTCACGGGCATGTAGACCACTGTTCTGTGAAGTTACTGTGTGAAATGAGATGTCAAAGAAACGGCGAGCCTATGCCAGACAATATTGGGGATTTAAACCCCCTGGGGACATACACCTTCCACATCAGCAAGTGGATTAAGAAAACCATGCTCAGGCCAAGGAAGGCGAAGTCCCTAATTCTCACTTCTGTGTGCAAGGGAGATTATGCTAACAAGCTTCTCTCACCCTGAGGGTGGTCCCTGGGGTCATGAAGGACCAGGGACAGGATAAGCTCCTTGAGACAGGGTCATAGCTCCTCATCCAGAGCAGGCGACTTCAGGGCATGTCAGCCCTCAGGTCTCAGACCTCTCTGGGCCTGTGGCTCTTGTGTGAGCTCCCTGGTTCCCAGCAGGTGTATTTACTATGGCTTTCCTGTCCCTGTCCCTGTTTCACCACTGTATCTTGGATGTGTGGTATATGTGGTGGGGGGGTGGGAGGTGGGATGGTTTGAAAAAACTGATATATAATATCAGCTTATAGATCACAGTTCTAGGTCAATAATTCTCAACAGGGAGTCATTTTGGCCTTGGGGACTTTTGGCAAGAGCTGGGGATGTTTTTGGTTGTTACGGCTGGAGGTGGTGGTGGTGTTGACACCTGGCAGGAATCAGTGGATGCTATGGAGCATCCTACAAAGCACGGGACAGCCCCTCCAACAGAGCATCCAGTTTAAAATGCCAGCCTTACCAAAGCTGAGAATCTGGTCTAGGGAACAAAGGGTTCCATATCCTGAATGGATAGGCAGATTATGGAGCAGCACCTGGAAATCAGAGCGCCCGGCACAGCTCATTCCTTTCTTCAGCAGCCATGCGGGTCTGCAGGAGGAGGCCAGGAGGCGGAGGGCAGGGGTCGGTCAGGTGATTACAGCTAGTTCCTGCAGTAGACCACCTGCCCCGATTTCAATGTCTTCACCAATGAAGGTTTCCCATCATGTCTGGGAACGTCTGTTTTTTGTTTTTGGTTTTTCCCCTCATCAAGAGATATATGTTTTCTCTTAAGGACATTGGGAACTGGTCATGGATTATTTTCCTCATTGACTTGGTTGCTAGGCAGCTCATTAAAACAGCTGTTCACGCCATCTCCTGACATCCCCTGGCTCGCTCTCCATCACTTCGTCACTCCAATTCTCCCCTCCGTCATCCGTATTTACGCACCTCCATTTGCTGCCTCGATACCTTTGGGATGAGCTGAATGAATGAATCAACAGCATTCTTGTTCGCCAATGGCTGCGGTGAAGGAGCAGCCAGGGAGCTTGCCAGGAGCCCTCTACTTCTTGAAAAGGAAAGTGGGGCCTTGGGTCTCGGCTTGAAGATTTACAGAATTGAAACTGTTTGGGATCTTTGGATTACTTTTCTTTTTCCTTTTCTCATCCTGTAGCTTTAGGTACCCCTTTTAAGTTGCTATTTTAACAATCTGGAGTCTCATTTGCTTTAGCTGGGAGAGGAAGGAGATAAAAACACATTTTCTCCAAGGCCTTTTGGGGAATCACTTCATGCAAATATCTTGGTCTGAGGAGGAAGCAGCCTAAGGTCAGCCCTCCGCTCATCCCTGAGAAGGCAGCATTCAGAGTGAGTGTTTTCACATTTGATTTTCTGTTTCTAAATGTAAAATAGACAAGGAGTCAGGAGCCTAGTCACAAACTTGCTGTGTGACGTTAGGCTATTTACACCCCCTCTCTGGTCTCCATATAAACAAACGGGCTGAAAAACCCACCTGGATCCATGGTTTTCATGTGTATACCTGGGGAGTGGGCTACTCTGGTGAGAGGTGCTTTCTGTTGATCTTGGATAAAGGGGATTTTAGCAACATCCAAATCCTATGGTTAAAAGAGATTGGTTCAGCTTCCTATAAGGATGGAGGAAATGATGGGCATGGAGGCCTAGGCTGAGGTCTTGCAGGTGGCAATGTTGAGAGGTGGGTCAAGTCCTAGAGTCCCACTACTAGCGTCTACACTTCATTTGATTGTCCTTAGGCCTCTGTGTCCTCATTGGCCAGAATAGGATGCCACCAATAAAGCCACACACGGTGAAGACCGAGTGGCACCATGCCCACGGAGTGCTGGGTGCTTGGTACGAGGCCTGTTCCTCATCATGTCCTCCTGGGTTAGGCTTGCTGAACTGTGGTGTGGTCGTGGGGAGGATGGAGCCAGCTCCTAAGCTGCAGGGTCCTCTCGCTCCTGAGACACAAGCCCCTTTCCCTTTCTGGTTTCCATTTTCTCCCTTGAGATGAGTAGGTTGGTTTAAATCATCTCTTATGATATTGCTTTCCACCACATTCCAGGTTAGATATTTTGAATTCAGGTAGAGCAGGATTTCTCAGCCTTGGTATTACTGACTTTTCAGACCAGATAATTCTTGGTCGTCCCGTGCACTGCAGAGCTTGGATTCTTTGTACTGGATGCCAGTAGGACTCCCTCCCCAAGTTGAGACAAACAAAAGTGCCCCCTGTACAAAGTCAAATGTCCCCTGGGGAGCAAAACTGCTTTGGTAGGACCACAAT
This sequence comes from Sciurus carolinensis, assembly GCF_902686445.1. NCBI lineage: Eukaryota > Metazoa > Chordata > Mammalia > Rodentia > Sciuridae > Sciurus > Sciurus carolinensis. The sequence continues at coordinate 19,424,313 of NC_062226.1, read as the reverse complement.
TTCAAAGTACTTCAACATAATCATGCTTATGCGCTTAGCATGGTGTTCTTCCAAGCACAGAAAAATCAAAGGTGGAATGCTTTCTCTCAGCTATGGAAGCTAGAGAGCCAAGCAAGGGGGAAGATGCGGGGGGCCTGGATATCATAAAGACAGAGGGCAGATCATTGGAGTAAACGAAGGCGATGGGGAGGGGCCGGCGGGGGAGGGAACGCGGGATGAATCTAACCACGTCCTGTTAAAGGCATATATAACTATACCACCGGGAGCTCCACCTTCATCTCTATTTGGAAAGCACCAACCAAAAATAAATAAATGAGTGAAAGGAAGGTCCTCGGAGCAGAGGAAGGAGCACAGGAGGGAAGCAGAGAGGGAAGAGGGGGGGAATGGAGTAAATCGTGTTCCGTGCGTGTGTGATTTTGTCGGAATGAAGCCAACTGGGTACATATAATGCTCTGATTAAAAAAACAAAACAAAACAAAACAAAACTAAATTAGGAAAACATATAAATTGTGTCGTAACAAGCAAAACATACCAATTCTGATCGCCTTTATTGGGTGGTTCTCTAGGCTAGTCCCCGGGTTGCGAGGTTTTGGTGGCTTCGTCGTCCTCCTGGTGACATCCTTGTGAAGTGGGTGTCATTATCGCGGCTCTGCAGCTGGGGTGTGGACCTGCGTTTGGAGAGCGCGGCAGCCCTGTCACCCCTGACCGGGCAGACCTGGATGGGACTCTCAGCTCCGAGCTGGTGCGCAGGCCGAGCCTCTGCCGAATGAAGGGGGCGGTGCCAGCCACGTAGGCCGAGGGAGGACTGGCCCGGCCCAGAGACACCTGCGCGCCACGAGCATTGCGATCGTTCCTTCCTCTGGGCCCTGGGTGTGGTGTCGGTGCTCCTGGGACAGATGACAGCCTCACGTTTGGCGCATCACCTCGGCCCTGGCAGCCCCACCCGCCCTTGGGTGTCTAGGCCTTTGCTCTGAGCTCCAGACCAGCACGGGCAGTCTCTGCTAGAAAAACCGCCCGAGTCACATTGCCCCCAGTCTGCAGCTCCCGTGTCTCCTGTGGCCTCCAGAACGCTCCCAGAGCACAGCTTCACAGCCATTCCAGGCTAAGCCTCTCATTTCTGGGCCAAGTGGAACAGGGCCCATGCCCTTGCTCAGTCCCTGCCTTGCATCTGGGGGGGCCTCATCCCCATGGCTGCCTTTTCCCTGGGCCAGGCCACCAGGCCTCTCACAGAGTTTCCTAACCAGTGTCCCTGCCTCCACCCCTCCCTCACCATCCATCCATCCATCCATCCATCCATCCAGAAGCTCCTTCTTGCTGTGCATCTCCTGGTCTCCACCTCCTTACTTATTCCCAAGCCTAGTTTCTTGACCCCCTGCACAAAGCTCTTCTCGTTCTGGCTCTGTTTCCTGTAAAACCTTGCCTTTGGCCTCTCTGCCCTTCTTTCTCTCAGTTTTAAACATACAGGATCGCTCACAGTTTCTCAAAGGCATGATCCTCCCAATTCTCCTTAGTCATCTGCATATGCTATTGTTCCTGAACACTTCTCTGCCACTTTGGCTGTGGCCTCCATACCTCCTTCAGCCTCAACTTAGAGTTTGCTTCCCCTGGGAAAACTTCTCTGATCCCTAAAGGGAGGCCAAGTACCTCCCAGGGCTTCCTCGCTGTGACACGTCTTGCTCCGTGCTGAAGCCATCTGGTGAGGTGCCTGCCTCCCCTCTACACTGAGATTTCTTGAGGGCATCCAGTGTGTTTATACCCCGGGCAGGCACTGTTGTGATAGATGCTTGTAGCACACTCAGATGGCAGCTGGTGTCGCGTGATTCAAAGGACAGCCACAAGGAGAAGGAAAGAAGCCAAGGCAGTGAGCCAGGGACTGACAATCGAAAGACGGGTGATCAGCCTCACAGCTGGCTCCGGGTCCCCTCTTCCCACCTGGAAATCTCCAGCACCTCAACCAGAAGATGATCCCATTCCACAGAAAGGTGACTCAGAGACATTGCACCTTGATATTAAGCTAGGTAAGAAGCCAACTTTGTACCTGACAAGGAGGTAGTGTTCCTTTCCTGTGGTCGAAATGTCAGATGGGGAGGGCCAAAGGGCCGGGAGCCATCTGACCTATGAGTCACCCTTCATTAGAGAGGAGAAGTCTCTCTGATGAGGCAACGTGAAAAACGAGATGAGCGTCTGGTCTGCTTGAGAGCGGGTTTCTCAACCTTGGCAGCGCTGAGATTTTGGCTCAGATGACTCTTGGCTGTGGGGAGCTGTTCTGTGCACGGTAGCATCCTGGTTTCTCTCTACCCACTAGATACCAGCAGTACCCTCCCCAATCCAACTTTGATGACCAAAGATGGTTCTAGATGTTGCTAGACTTTGACTCTGGATGAGAACCACGGTCCTTGGGGCATTTGAAGTGGGCCCATCTGATGAAGCCACAGAGTGCCCTGGAGAGTTTGGTTCAAAGTTCATGACCGATTCTTTCACTTAGTGCAGATGGTTCTCGTGAGTCCTGTTTGAACTTGCTTTGGGCTAATGACTTGCCTCCTTAGACTGCAGTCTCCCTAACTGAGATAACAGAATAACCCAAGTCCAGGAGGTCATCCTCTTTCCTGAAGACTTCTGCTAGTATTTCTTTTTATTTTATTCAAACATCGTTGGTTTTACACTTCCTGCCGCCTGCCTTCTGTTTGGTGACAGATAGCTAATGTCACCGTAGCTCTGTAATACTTCAGCAAGAAACACGGAGCCACGTTACGTCCCTAGTGGAACCCAGTGAAATGAAACTAATGGTAGGAATTTGAGGGACGGAGTTAGGCTTAGAAAGACTCAGAGCAGCTAGACCTTGTGGGAAATTCCCCATCTCTGGTGGCACCGAGCTGACCATCATGCAGGGGTTGGCACGTGGGGGTTGTTTCCCATCATGTGATTTACAGGAAAGAAACTAGGTTTTGGGCTTAGGTTCAAATTCCAGCTCTACCACTTGATAACTGTGTGAATTTACCATAAAGGCAATGCCATTTTTGCATGGTTACTGTGGAGCATCTTGCATGGTTACTGGGTCCATCTTAGGAATTCTTCCAATTGTGGCAAGAAGCATTTACAGTTTGAAAGTGAGAAAGTGAATTGCAGAGAGTCTGAGACACAAAGTTCCATGAAGTAACCAAGTTAGAAGGAGCAGAGCCAGGAGTCCAACGCGGGGCGCTCTGGCTCCAAAACAGAAATGACTAATGTGACCTAGGGCCAGGGCTCAGCGGCGGAGCACTTGCCTAGCATGTGTCAGGCACTGGGTTCGATCCTCAGCACCACACAAATAAAATAAAGCAAAGGTATTGTGTCTATCTACAACTAAAAAAAATTTTAAAAAAAATGACTAATGTGAGTTTTTTTTTTTTTTTTTTTTTTAATGATTAGGTATAAAGTAACTTCAGTTTCTTAATCTGCTGAACTGGGATGGTAGTATTTCCTTAGGCAAATCACTGAGAGGATTAAAGAAAATACTGCCGGTATGGGACCAGGCACACACTAAGCGGTTGGTAGATGCTTAGCTTTCCTCTCTTTAGCACAAGTTATTTTAACTTGTCACTTGTGATTTAATAAGTTTTAATGTAGTGTAGACCAACTGCCAAGTGAGTGTACATATATAATATCACTTAAATGTGCCAAACCTAAGTGAGGGTGGTATTATTGTCTTCATTTTCCCACTGAGGAAATTGAGACACAGAGAGAATAATGGAAGTCCCCAAATTCAAATGTTAAGAGCACGGCAAACCAGGATTTGAGGTCATGTCTGCAGACTCCAAAGTGGCCCTCTTCCTTCGGGCTGTGCTTAACCCTCTCACTACTCAAAGTCCTAAGGAGCTTTGGAAATTCTCTGATGTCCCAAGTCATTCCCCATGTACTTTTTTTGCACCTTTGAAAATGAAAATAAACCAGATTTTCCTCTTCATTAGTAGAACTCAGTCACCAGGAAGCTGGTTCCTGGTGGACCATCTATTTAAGCCTTGAGTAGACTATGAATTCTTATTGATCCCTGGTGAATTTCTAATTTAGACTCACGTCCATCCCTCTTCCATCCTGCCCAGAATGGCCTCCAGGACTTCAGACTAATCTGCAGCTGAACTGGAGTGAGATCCAATTAACACTCTTCATGGTCTGGCCCCAAAGCATCCAGTCAGCCTCACTTCCATCCATTCTCTCCTCCTGGACCCTGTTACTCAGCTTCCTGGACGCTCTGAGCCCTCTGACCAGTCAGCGCAGGTTGGTTCCTCTGTTCAACAGTTTCACATCATTTCCAGCCCTGTCTTCATCTGATCCAAACGTTTCCTCGAACAATTCAAAGCCACATTTGTATGTGTGGAAAATGGGGTGGGGTCAGAGTCGCATTCCTCAGACCCAAAATTATGAGACTGAAAGCCAAGTTTTCTCTTCGTTTCTGTTAGAGCCCAACACGGTGCCCCAGATGGAAGGCCCTGCTCTTTGCCTGATGAAAATCCAGGAATCTTCACATGGTGTAAAAGCTGGGGCTATAGAGGCACACAGACCAGGCATGACTCCTTGCATTTTTTAGCTCTCTGGTCTTGGGAAAGTTATACTGAACCTCTCTTTCCGAGCCTCAGTTTCCCTGTGGGTAAACTAGAGACAGCGATGTGGTTGTGAAGATTCGAGGATGTCCTGTCTGTAACATCGCTTAGCACTGCTGAGTTTGGTCTAAGCAGATGTTGACTTAGTCGTAATGGAGCTGTAAGCTGCTCCCCTCCGGCTGATCGCTCAGGCAACTTTGCTGTGTCCTTTCAAGCTATGGCCCTTTGACCTTGGCTGTGATTACTTGGGTGCAGGCATATATTCTTCTGTTATTTGAGCTCCTGGAAGAGAGGCTTTCTAACAGACTCAGCTTTGAATACCCGGAACACCTTGTGGGAAACAGTTGGTGAGTAGTCGTTGCATGAAAGAGAGAGAGGGCTCCATTGTGCTCTCAAGAGAGGTGCATGAGACTCAGGCTGTGAAGGCAGAACTAGAGTGTGTCTCCAAATGGCTGTGTCCCCATCATTTGGCTCAGTGACAGGAGATGGCCAGAATTCAATAATATATACTGGCTAGATGAATATGGGCTCCAGGAAAATTTAGCCTATCGGAGTGCATAGAGTTCACTTGGACTAATCCCCATCTAATCTTGGAAGAAGACACTGAGGCTGGGGAAGAGGAAGGACCCTGGTTCCACATAAGGACTCAATAGCATGTATTTCAGGTTATCTGGTATTTAAGAGTATCTTAAATGACCAGTTGACCCAGTTATCCCACTCCTTGGTTTATACCCAAAGGACTTAAAAGCAGCATACTACAGTGATGCAGCCACATCAATGTTTATAGCAGCTCAATTCACAATAGCTAGGTTATGGAGCCTAGGTGCCCTTCAACAGATGAATGGATAAAGACAACATGATAAATATACACCATGGAGTATTACTCAGCTACAAGAGAGAATGACTTTATGATATTTGCTGGAAAATGGTTGGCTCTGGAGACTATTACACTTAGCAAAATAAGCCAATCCCCAAACACCAAAGGTTGAATGTTCTCTGATATGTGAATGGTAGCACACAATGAGCAGGGAGAGGGGAGGAGAATAGCAGTTCAATAGATTAGACAAAGGGAGTGGGGTCCGGAATAAGAAAGACAGTGGAATGAACCTGACATAACTTTCCTGTGTACATATATGAATACACCACGGTGAATTTCACCATCCTGTACATCCACAAGACTGGGATCCTAATTAAAAAAGATGCACTCCATGTTTATATCAGGAAGTCAAATCACTAGAAAGAGCAAAAATTTTAAAAAATTAAATTAATTAATTTTTAACTTACTCTAGGTGTACATGACAGGAGAATGCATTTATACGTTCTGATAGATCATACATAAATGGAGTGTAATCTCTCATTCTTCTGATTATACATATTGCAGGATCACATGGGTCACACAGTCATACATGTATATGAGGTAATAATGTCTGTTTCACGCTAATATCATTCCTTCCCCCAGCCCCCTTGCCCTCCCTTCACTCCCCTCTACCTAATATAAAGTAACTCCATTCTTCCCTAGCCCCCTCTTACTGTGAATTAACTTCCGCGTATCAGAGAACACATAAGTATCTATAACCTGAAATCACCGCAATGCTGGGTTGACAAAGGCTGACCCACTGTGGCAGTCAGAACTGAATTGTGCCCAGTTCTCTTGCTCTGCAGTGACTGGCAGGGGCTGAGCCAATCTGAGAATGAAAGGGGCGGGCGTGTTCAAGGGGCATGTGCGTCTCTACGGTACTCCATTTGGGTAGAGCTTGTCCTTGGGCTGAGATCCAGTGCATTCCTGAATCACACTGGGAGGCTTGGGAGGAGGAGGAACCTTGGTTTTCTTATTTGGTATGCCTTGACCAGAGTTCTACAGCCAGGTTCTCTTCCCCTGCCTTTTTTTTTTTGTTTGTTTGTTTGTTTTCCCAAAGTTGTGCTAAGTCAACTAGCTCTATCATTCCTATTGGGAAACTTAGAAAGCATCCAGGTATCATGTGTAATCTAAAAGAAAAGTTGCAGTCAGCTTCTCTTTTGATCTACTATCTTAGACTTATTGGTTTTCCTTTGGTTCATGGCTGCTTTGAAAAATAAATATTTCCCTTTTATGGGTCCATAAAAAGGAAGGCAAGGAAGTAGAATGTAAGTGTGGTGAGGACAGAGGCTTTGTTGTGTTTCCACTGTTTCCTGGTGTCCTCGAACAGTGCTCCATGTGTGGTAGTTTAGTGAATGCAAGAATGAACCCATTCTTCAAAGAAGATGGAAAAGCACTTCCAGGCCTGGTGCCGAGAGAGCCTGAAACTTTCATAATCTTGCTGATTATCAACCGTGCAGCCTGGGGAAAGGGCCTTACCCTTTCTGGATTATTGGTTCATTGGTAAACCGAAGTGGGTGGAATGAATGACTGCAAAGAGGATTGAAGATAAAAATGGATCTGAAAGTAAGTTGGAAAAATACTTTCCTCATTTTCTTTGAAATTTCTCTATGGGAAAATCCATGGAGATGTTGGGTTTTTGGATAAGAGTGGACAAACAAGATAATGTTAAGGTAAATTCTGACATTTCTAGTTGGCTTATGACTGATCAGATGTGTATAAATGTCAAAGATCGAGGTGCTTCCAGAACTTTGCTCTGAGGGTAGTGAGGTACCCCTCCCTGTTCAATGATGCTGTAAGCAGCATCCAGGTGCCATTGCGGTGGATGGAGAGGCTAAGACAGAGCCAAATGGGGCCACTGACCTGCTTTGGATGAGGATATCAGTAATAAGGACTGCTTAGGCTAGATTTGTGTTTACAGAAGGATGGAAAGGGAAACAAGGAAAGGTCAAACATACTGGGGCTGAGGGCTTGTGAGAAAGTAATGTAAAAACTGAGCTTATCAGGAGCTAGAGCAGTCTTGACCTATCATAGTTGCATGACCTTGGATAAGTCATTTCTATAAGAACTAAGCACTGTTTCAGGCCCTCCAGGGGATAGAAATGGGCATAAGTCAGTTCTGTCCTCTCAGCTCTGGGAAAAGCTGACAGGTAGACCAAAGATGGTACTGAGGGTAAGGACTGCTGAAAAAGAAAAAAATGTACAAGATTCTATGGGAACATAAAAGGGTCAGAGGATGAATCCACTTGGAAAGATTAAAAAAGGAGGTGGTTTCTTTCCCAGCAATCTTGTTATGGGTGTATAAAAAATGTTACTGTTTTTTTCCTGTTTCCACATTTTTTATTGGTGCATTATAGTCATACATAATGGTGGGATTCATACATATACACCATGTAATAATATAATGTGTCCCATATCACTCCCCAACACTTCCCCTCTCCTTCCTGCTACTGACTTTTGTATTTTGATTTTGTATCCTAACTTTACTAAATTCACAATTCATTGACTCTAATAGTTTTTTAGTAGAGTCTTCAGGTTTTTCTATGTATAGAATCATATTTTCAAACAGGGACAATTTCACTTCCTCCTTGCCTATTTTTATGTCTTCTTTCTTTCTCTTGCCCAGTTTCTCTAAGATTTCCATACCACATTGAATAAGTGGTGAGAATGGACATCCTTGTTATTTCCAAATCGTACATGAAAAGTTTCCAGGTTTCCCCTACTCAGTATGACATTGGCTGTTTACTAAATGGAATTGCATTCATGACAACTGCAAAATAAAACAAAATACCTTGGACTAAATTAAACCAAGGAAGGAAAGACCTCTACAATGAAAAGTACAAAATCCAATGAAGGAAATAGAAGGGGTACACACACAAATGGAAAGTATCGCATGTTCATGGATTGGAAGAATTAACTTGTTAAAATATCCGTTGTACGCAAGGCAATTTACAGATTCAATGAAATCCTCATCAAAATACCAATGACATTCTTCACAGTACTAGAAAAAAAATTTTATGTGGAAACCCAAAGACCTTAAACAGAGTAAACAATCTTGAGCAAATAGAATAAAGTTGGAGGTATCATACTACCTGACTTCAAAACATACTTGCTATGATTTGGATTTGGAGGCTTCTCAAAGTCTCATGTGTTGAAGGTTTGGTCTCCAATGCAAAAATAATTAGAGGAGAGTTTGTCATGGGGAGGCATTAATACTGGCCTGGGGAGGGACTGGGTTACACTGCTTACTGTTTGAGAAATATTTGGAGTCAAAGTGGTAGGAAAGTAGGTTTTATTCAAAGTCAGCTTTGAAAAAAAGATTGAAGAAACTTATTTTTTCAAAAATCCCATCTTTGGAAACTTGGAAGGTAAGGAAAACTTTTAAAGGAGAAGAGGTGGCCCAGTGAGAAAAAAGGCAGGAAATATACAAATGTAGAATTAGTTAGCTTGTACTAGACAGACTGGTGAGGGACAATCTTCGTTTTCAGCTCCCCAAGTCAGAATCAGGGTAGCCTCTCCTTGTCCTTTATTCTCAGCATAAGAAAGTCACTCTCAGTTTTCGAGAACTGCAGTCTATTTCAAGGATTTTGGGAAGTGATTGGATAATGAGAACTCTAACCTCATCAGTGTATTAATCTACCAATGGATGAATATTTGATGGCATTATTGGGAGGTGGCAGAAGTAGGGTCAAGTTGGAAGAAATGGATCACTGGTGTCATGCTCTGAAAGAGTGCTTCCTGTCCCCTGTTGTCTCTTCCTCTCTTTCCCTTTCTCTCCAGCTCTCTGCTGCCTGGCTCCCATGAGCTGAGAAACTTTCCTATGTCACACCCTGCTGCTACAATATTCTTCCTTGTCTCAGGCCCAAAGCAATGAAGCCAGCAGACCATGGACTGAATCTGTGAGCCAAAATAAATCTTTCCACCTCTATGTCAATTGTCTTGAGTATTTGTCACAGCACTGGAAAACTCACACAATACTATAAAGGTATGCTAATCAAAACAGTATGGAATTGTCCTAAAAAACAGACACACTGACCATTGAAATAGACTAGATTGTCCAGAAATAATTCCATGCACTTACAGTGAACTAATCCCCAACATCAAGAATGGACTCCACCTTCTCAACCTATACCCAGTCTCCTTCCCACCCCGTATGGACTCCTCATGGATGAAACCATTAGAACTCTGGTTGGTGTTATAAAGATCTGGTTGCCAGAGCTCTATTTTGGTGATAATTATTCTTGAGTTCAACTGATTCTGTCTCCTTTTGACAAGGAACTTAAAATACTGTTGACTTCAAATGAGAAAAAAGTGAAAATCAATTTCAACCAAGACCCTGGCTTAATTTTATAACATTCATTAATCAGGTATTCTCACACAAGGATTCTGAAGACAACTATTTCAAAGACACTTCTTTCTCTGACCAAGGAAGGTTAGGAATGGGAGAAATGGATTTATGTCCAATGCTGAAACTTTTCTGCAGTGGTCAGGCTGTCCAGGAGGTGAGTGTCTTCTCTTGATGTTGGGGATGATGTCAATGCATGAACATAGGATAAACTCATGATCACTAGGATGCATGGTCATGATCAATAGGATGCACATGGGACCTGTTAAGAAATAAGGAAGAGCCTGCTGCAGTGAGTGTGACCAGAGGGCTGGAAAAACTTTGAGGCAATGACTGCAGATGCAATGGGCCTGGACTGCCCTCTCTCACCCCCACTTCCCTATCCTCCTCCTACTCCAAACCTCTTCTTCCTGATTTCTTCCATTGTCCTTTATCTAAGTGGACTATCTTCTTCCTCCTTCCTTCCCCACCCAGCTCCTTCTCCCTCCGGGTTTCTGTGTCATTCCCCACATAGAAGTGATGCCTTACGTTTTTGTGATGCTTCACCATTGACAGAGTTGAATGGAACGCATGATCTCATCAACCTCACAACCACACTTGCAGATTGGTGCTGTCCCCATCCTGCAGATGATGAAAACGGGGTAATGGAAGATGAAGTTCATTAGCCTAAGAGCCACATAGCTGTGCGGGGGCAGAGCATGGTGACAGCTCATGCTCTTTCTCTATTTGCCATTCCATCACTCCCACTTGACAGATGAAGTCTCTGGTACCCGGTGAGCCCATGGGCACTGGATGGGGGACAAAATGATCTCTCCATTGAAGGTCCCTGAAGGATGGTTGCTTTCTCCTGGAGGGGTTTCTAGAGAAGGTCAAAGGAGGATCTGTCTCCTTGAAAGTTATCTAGAAGTCTAGGGAAGTCCCCTTTTGAAGTCACTGGAATCTTTTGATGTCCAAGCTAACTGCACATGCCCATTCTGAGGAGTGACACTGGGGATGCAAGCAGGCTGGGGTGCTGGAGCCAGCTCATATGGGCTCATTTATCGCATGTTCAGAAATTTTGTGAGCTGGTTGCTACACATGGACATTACTGAATATTTTATCAGCTTTTAATCAAATGAGTTGAATTGAAAACAAAGGTAAGGAATATTCAAAATTGACCACTTATTAATTATTTTATAACATTTTACCATTACTTTGACTTTTATAGTCTTGAGGCTATTTACAGGTATCATACCTGAATGGTGAGAAGACCGGACAATGGTGTGCTCTTGCTCCATCTCAATGACATCACATCAGCAGCTTGAAATTGGCTGTGGGGAAAAAAAAAAATATTTACAGCATGGAAACTGGCAAGAGCTACAAACCTAGGACTTCTTCTTCCTGGGAGAGCTGTTATTTAACATTTTCCATCTTACCACTAACTAAGATGTACAAATGTTTGTGGTTACTGGGCCACTAGAATCTAGAAGACCCAACTCGTTTCTCCTTCCTGCCAACATAAACTTGAGTGGAAAAGAGAGGGTGTGTGGAGAAGAATGTAGAGGTATGGAGATGATAGACATTAGAAAGTGATGTCCTCAGTGTCCTCTCTCCCTTCACCTGGGAAGTGACGACGCTGCTGGCAATGATACACAGTGTTCAGCATTGTTTAGGGTGTGTACATATGAGGTCAGTACCACTGTCTCCTTTTTGTGGATGGAAATCTGAAGACTTGCCTAAATGCATCCAGAGAGGAAGTGGAAGGGCCAGGCCTTGAAGTCATACCTGTCTGGTCATACCTGTCTGGTCCCAAGTTGGGGAACTCTCAGGACATTGCTGTGTGTCTGTCCTCATCTCCAGGAGCTCCTTTGTGGTTGTGGCTCCAGCATGTGCCAGGTGTCTTTTGCTAAAATTAATCATTAATCCCAAATAGAAACAAAATCTGTGGCATCTACACATTTATTCATATAAGTTCTTAAGTACATATTGTATGGCAGGTGCTATATCAGGTGCTTGGGACACAGTAGTGAACAAGTTATACAAGGACCCTGCTCTCCAGTTGCTGATGGACTGGCAGGAGCCTTAAGCCTGGCAGGACATCCACAGGCATCTTCTCTAAACATCCGGCACATTCCCGATGCCAGAGATCTCAGAGTACACTCTGAGGGTATTATGTTTAGCAGACTGAGTGACCATCCAGCAGGGAGGGACAATAATGTCAACAGACCTTACCTGGGCCTGGAAGTCTCTACCTCTGGGTTAGCAAAGCCCCCTTTTCCCTCTCCTCTTTCAAACAAGATTGGTTATCAGTTGCCCAAGTCACTATTTCTGCAGAGAAGGAAAAGTGACCGTGGACACTGACCATGGGTCGTTTCCTGTTCTGGGGCAAAGGGACTTGGAGCGAAGTGTGCACATGGATACTTCCAGTTGAAGTTTTCTCTTTGAGTTTGTGGTTTAGATCCCTGTTTTTGGCAGCGACCTCTACCACAGAGCAGCGGATCATGTGGCTGAGTCCATCCCATTCCCTGCGGGATAGATTCTGATGTTAGCGGGGGAGGTGTCTGATTTCATCCTGGTTTTGGGGAGTGGAAACAAAGATAATTGCTGGGTGATTTTCTCTTTTTTTCCTCTCCTTTTTCAAGGGCAAAACCAGGTCATTTTGGAATGATTTCTTGCTGCCATATTCGGATTGCCCAATGGTGATATTTCCCAGAGCCTCTATTTTGGCTGGGACAACATACAAAACAACAGAACTCTTCTGGCAGGTAGAAGGGGTGCAAGTATTTTGATCTAGGTATGGTTGACTTCCCAAAGCTAGCCCCTGTCAGAAGAAATCTCCTGAAGAAGCCTGGAAGCCAGCTGAGGAAAGTCCCTTGGGGAACCTGATTATCGAGTGTATCGGACCATAGCCTTTTTCAAATGTGATTGGGTTTTGGTTATCTGGAGATTGGGCTTTCCATACCTGCCTTCTCTCTTCCTTTTGGTATTTATAAAGGGAGGTGAGTATTGATTGTACTTGAAAAGTATGCCCAGCACATGGCATTCATTCCAATGGGGTGGTGAGACAGGGACACATTGGCAATAGGAAATGCAGGCTGGGAGTCTAGAAATGGAACAGGGGAAAGCACCCAGCAGAGTTGGGAGATGTGAGCTGGAGAGTCCCCACCTGGTAGGGAGGGGCTACAGAGCAGGTGTAGTCTGAGCCAACCTGGTCTTCCTCCTCCGTCTGCATTCCTCTCACTCCCTTTAGGGACAACACCAGATTCTTCTTGATAGAGCTCTCCAAAGAGGGTCCTGACTGAGTGATCCAGAGCAAGTGCACTTCTCCCTGTGGCTGCAATCACATGTGCACAGCAGTGCGTCCGATCTCCAGAGTCCTTGACTTCTCTATTACTTTTGACCATGTCCACTCTCCCCTGGGGACTCCTTCTCTTGGCTCCCACAAGCAGCTCCTGACTCTTCTCCATCAGAGTTAGGTTTTTACTGTTCTATGGCTCTGCTGCCAACAAAATTCCATGTTTTGGAAGTTGTTTTCTATTAGTAATTTGTTTTCCTGAATCAAAGAGATTCATGGAAAGAGATTATCAGAGCTTCTGAATTGCCTGGGATAATCAGAGATCACAGTAAACTCACGCAGCTCATGTTGGAGGAGATTAACTGTATCTGGAGATACAGCGATAAGCATCCTTGTTCACAGTCTCCATTTCCTTCGTATCAAGAGGGGAAGAAGATCAAATAGGAGTAAACTGTGTTGTAAGAGCTCCTGTCTCTGATTCCACACTGGCTTCTGTGCCCCTCCTTGTGGAGAATTCTGCTTCTGCCATCTTACTTCATCCTTTGGGGAAGTCTTTCCAAGTCTCTTTCTTATTGTAACTTACCTCCTGATATTTTCATGATTTCAACATCCTAATGAATGTTACTTGGGATTTTTTATTAGAACACAATTTTTTATTAGAACACTATGGTTAGTTGTACATGATAGTTGGGTTCATTTTGACAAAATCATATATGTGTGGAATTTGATTTCAATCACCATCCCTCTGTTTTTCCTTCCTTTCTCCCTCCCTCTATTCTCCTTCCTCTATTCATCTTTCTTTTTTTTTTGTTTGCTTGTTTATTTATTTATTTTTGATTGGTACTTTCTAAATATACATAAAGGTGAAACTCCCTGGGGTATATTGTTGCATTCATATATGCTTATAATGTGGTTTTGTTAAGTTCTTTCCATATTTTCTTCCCTTCACATCCTTTCTCCTTCCCTCTCGATCTCCTGTACTCCACTGATCTTCCCTGTATCTTTACGACAGCCAATCCCCAGTCCCCTATCCAACCTTCTTTCCTTTATTCTGCTCTCATTTACACATGTGAGAGAAATATTTGGCCCTTGATTTTTCTGAGCCTGTCTTATTTCACTGAGCATGATGTTCTCTAGTATCATCCATTTAGTGGCAAATGCCAAATTTTCATGCTTCTTCATGGGTGAGTAAGACTGTTGTATAGATCACATTTTCTTGATCCATCCATCTATGGACATACATCTGGGCTGATTCTATGCATTTTTAGCTAGTGGGATCTAAAAGCAAGTCTCTCCCTTCCCCTTGATACGCTGTCATCCATTCTGAATGGCTCTGATGTCCCCGTGCTCTGCTGGTTGGCTGGCTGGCTACCTGGGTCTTCTTGGGTATCTCCTCTGTCCTCCTCACCACCTCTTTCAGGCTTGCAAGCTGTTGCCCCAGCCTTCCTGCATATCACAACCACCTTTCTGTTTCTGAACTGTTGCTGCTTATCTTAGTTCATTTGGGTTTGCTCCAAACTGAGCGGCATGGAAACAACAGAAATTTGTTGTGGAGGCTGAAAAATTTAAGATCAAGGTGCCAACGGATTGCTGTGGGGGTCTGCTCTCTGGTTTATGCGTGGCACCTTGTTGCTATGATCTCATGTGACAAGGCATGAGCTGGTGCTCTGGGACCCCTTTCTGAGAGCATTGATCCCATTCCTATGGGTTCCATGCTATGGTCTCATCCCCTCTCAAAGTCCCTACCTCCCAATATCATCCTGTAGGGGGTTAAAATTTCAATGTGTGAATTTTGGAGGGACATAAAATCTTATAAGACTATAGCTCTCCTTTAATTTATCATGAATATCCACCCCCAATAGATTGTTTCCTGAAATGTGATTCCTAATATGATTTGACAGCCACCATTTAATAAGCACTTATATGCCAGGTTCTATGCTAAATATTTTATATTGATTTAAAAAAATCTCTTCAATAACTCTTTGAGTTGTATGATATTATGCAAAGGGCTGTTTAAGATATTGTAGTTAGTAAGTGACAAAAAGATATGGGCGTAATGCTTTCTGATTCCAAAAACTGTTTTTAGCCATCATGCTAAGTGACTAAATGACTTGTTCACTTTTAAATGTGTGCTATTTTACTTAGTTTCTGCTGCTATAACAAAATACCTGAGGCGAGGTAATTTATAAAGAGCAGAAATTTATTCCTCAAGGTTCTAAAGACTGGGAGGTCCAGGATCAAGGTGCTAGCAGGTTTGGTGTCTAGTGAAGGCCTGGTCTCTGCTTCCAAGACAGTGCCTTTTTGTAGTGTCCCATATAGGGAATGACTGCTGTGTCCTTGCAAGGCAGAGGAGACAGAGGACTGCATTTGCTCCCCAACATCCGTGAGATGGAGTCCCTGTTGGCTTCTCATCTACAGGCCTCACCTCTTCATACTATTGCATTGAGGTTTAAGTCTCAACATGAATTTTGGAGGGAACACAAATTTTCAAACTATAGCATTGGTTACCAGCAAATATTCAGTGGTTCCCCATTGCATAAAAGGAAGGGTCCAAATCCCTGTTTAAGTTCGATCATTACATTCTCTGTCACCATTTTCCAGCATAAACTTACTGTTTGGGACAGGCCAGGTTCCTGAATTCCCCCTCAATATTTGGTTCATTTCAGCCTTTCCAGCCATTTTGGGTCAGGCTGAGAACTATCTGGAAAGTCAAGACTGATAAAGAAACTTGAATCAAGCATAGCTTAGAGAGCAAGAGAAACCACTGTACTCTCCTGAAATTAGAACAAGAAAACAATGTGAATTTAATGAAAATGACAGATATTATGCAATGAATTTTCATTCCATGTCATTGGCTTGTGGCAACTTGAGGTCAGCGTGCGACTTTTGATGTTGGTGAATTAATAGGCTCTGATGATACAGGGGCTTATGAAGTGATCCTTAGGCAAAATGCATGAAATTCAGATTGCTGAGTGAGAAAGCGAAAAGATAAGAAGGATGGAAATCCTTCTTTGTGGGGAGAGGAGATGAGGCAGGCTCTATTTACATGTTGAGGATCTTAGAATGTATGTAAAGGTTAAAAGATAAAAATTAGAATTAGTATGTATTAATTTAAATGTAAAAACATTTTAAAACTTCTAACACTAAAAAATATAGTGCAATGCATTATAATAATCATAGATGAAAGAGACTTTTAAAAGTACTAGTTTCTATGCCCAAATATAGGACAATGTCTCTCTATTCACCCCACTTCCTGATTGCTTTTGAGAAAATAAGACATTTCTCCAAACTTAAGTCCTTTTGGAGTGTCTCAGATTATGCACTGCCTTTGAGACTTACCCTAAGCAATGCTAGTTTTCAATGCTCACGAAGGTAATTGGATTTAGTACGCTAAACAAGGCAAAGGAATCTAACCCAGATGGTTCCTTTTTGTTTTCTCTTTCTGCGTGGGTTTTGCCAAGTGTAAATACTGGGTGAAAGTATAGGTGACCTTTTAACAGATGGCTTCATAAAACCAAAAAATTAAGTGGTTATGTTTTGAAGATGATAAACATATCGCAGAAGACAAACAAAACCTTTGCATATTCTGAAAATGGGCACTTGTTGCTTGCGATCACAGTTGTAGTGTGAAAACAAGTCATAGATTAACTCTTATCCCTTATCCAGAAATAAAGACGATGGCATCTGAAAATCTCAGACAACTCAAAACATGGCTCCATGATGAGATGCATGTTGAAGATACATATTAAAATTTTGAATAAAATTATTACAATGTACATGAGAGTAAGAAAAAGCAGTATTTATATGTTAATATAGTTTGATATACTATTTGAGATGGGTTTGTGTTTCTTAATGGCCATATTAAATGTTGTGAATAGAAATTCGAGTAGTTCTTGGACATTCTTAGAAGTTTATATGTTCATCTTGGCTCCAAATCTTTTTTGTAAATTGATATTCTGGTAGGAAAAATGGCGCCTCTTCCTACACACAGGGTTGTCTTGCATGTAGATACACGTGGCCTTCATCAGGTTCTCTAGGAAATGCTATTGGTTTGGATTCCAGCTGAAAGTCATGGTGAATGCCTGCTTTCGAGGTTGCTGGCCACCAGTCTGTGATGTGTAACCATAATTGGAATTAAGGTGAAAAGCCTACACATTGGTCTTCCATGAAGCCAAGGTCCCTCCTCAGGCCTTGATGTGGTTTTCTGAGAGAAGAGAAACCAAAGGGGAAGGCCCAGTGAGGAGAACACAGGAGTTCTTCATCATTAATATGCTGGATTATCCTTTTCCTCTAGGGCCTCAAAAACCCAAGAAACTCTCCTTCTCAAAGTGTATTTCTAGGAATCCAGACTGCAGATCCTTAACCTGTGTGTGAGCTCATGTACTATGAGTAAGGAAACGAGTCAAGGTCCTGATCTGCATCATCTTTTAAGGAAGAGAGACAGTGTGTGCTGGAACTAAGGACAAGGCATAAAGTGGACTGAGTCCCTTGGTAGGAGCTTGGAGTCAGAGGATATCACAGCCATGTCTGTTCCTGAGAGTTGTCATCTTTCCAAGAATAGCGATGGAGGTTCGCACCAACCTCATCTAGACGTCGAGGGACATAGTGTTGTAGCTATGAGACTGGTATTTGGGTGACATAAAGACCAGCAAAACATGAGCTCTATCCTCAAGACACTAGCATTTAGAGGGACAGGCAACTACACAAAGAGAACGTTTTATATCATGTCCCAAGGAATAGGGAGAGAGAAAAGTGCTGGGTGAGGACTCTGGCTTAACAAGTTAGCCTGAGAACACAACTTAATACCACTTCCAGATAAAATTGACCGAGTATGTACTATATGCACCAGGCACCGTTTCAAGAAATTTACATTTACAATCTCCTATGAGATATGTACTGATTGTTGTCACTTTACACATTAAGGGACTGATCACATGACTTGCTCAGGGTCACAGTAAGTGGTGACACAAAAACTTGCTCAAGTCAAGTAAATGGTGATAGGTTGAACCCCACCCGGCAGTCTTAACACCAGAGTCCATGTGCTTAATCATTACCCTGGAGCCACTGCCCACACTAGTGCAGGAAGTCCAGGTAGTTTGGTATTGTTACCTAAATGTAAAGGTAAAGCTGGAAGCAATTAGAGATGGAACTGGAGCTGATGGTTACAGGCCACGTCATGGGATCCTGTTACTCTTGCATTCTGGGGAACAGGAGCTTCTGGGATCATTCTTCTCCACCAAGGTATCTTTTTCCACTTGGGATGGGCCCATAATTTGGTGCTTCTGTTTCAAATTGCCACAAAAATGCTGTGTAACCACCAGCCACAGAATAGACAGCCCAGGAGTGAGTGAGATCAGGGCTGGGCTTGCTCAGGCATTCCTGAGTCACTGAGGAAGCCTGCCAGTCTTGGCTAAGCCCATTGGCACCTGGCTGGGAGCAGGACAACCCCTGGTTGTTCTAAGCTGACCTCAACTGGGATGGTGGGGAAATGGGAGTTTCGTTCTGTGGTCTTTTCTGTTCCAGGATCCTACCCAGGATATCACATTACTGTTCATGAAGTCACTGGGTTTCTTTAGGCTCCCTTGGCTGTGACAGAATCTCAAATTTTTATTATGTTTGATGACCTTGTCGGTTTTCTGGTACACGGATCAGATATTTTGTAGAAATGGCTAAACTGGTGTTTCTATGATGTTTTCTTGAGATGAATAGAGTTTTGGATTTTGGGGAGAGAACTATAGAGGTAAATTGCCATTTTGTTCCATCGTAACATGAGGACATGCTATTAACATGATCAATCCCTGCATTGAGTCTATCAGTGAATCTTATATATAATAACTTATTTTAATTATATAAACTATATCAGGAAGAACAAACTTATAAGTATCTTCTAATTCCAAGAGAATTTATACCATTTTAATTACCACTTGGATTCAGTAGGACAAGATGTGTGAGATCCTAAATGGATTAACTATTTCAGCATAATGGATGGCATGAATTTCTCATAACAAATATAACGTAAGTAAATACAATTCCTCAAAGCAAACAGAAAAAAGGAAGCACTTCAGAGTTAAGATATGAATCACTGCCATTGAGAGTATCCCATAAGAATTTCTTACAAGTAAATAACTCCTCTTAATAACTGGATATAAGGTCGAAACTTTAATTTTAAGGAAGATCTTTCTTTACCTTGACTAACACTTACTCCCCTCCCCACCCCAAGTTACTTCTTATCTTTGGAAAAATGGTATTATCTACCCCAATATGGTTCATTCTCAAAAGCACTCATGGCAAGAATTTCCTTTTGTCCTTTCAGGAATATTCATGTCCTGCCATTTAAACATGGGGCCTCTTTTTTCAATGACCCTATCAAGCCAAGCCTAATTAAGACACTGGTTGCATAATTGGGTAAGAGGCAGTGAACCAAGCAAGGACCGGGTTCTCTGAGGTACAGGTGCAACCTGAACAAAGCTCAGAGAAGGTGAGAATCCTGGTAAGGTGATGAGAACCCCAGTCTGCCACTTACCAGGCTTGAGTGAGTTAATTAACCTCTCTGAGCCTCAGTCTCTTCATCTTAACTTGAGGAGAACAGAAATTAGCCCCAAGACATGCATCGTGAGGAACAAAGCAGATGACCCTATAGACCACCCGCACAGTCTTTGGCATCTAGGGATTGCCGACCGAGATGTAGATTTGAAGACCATTCTTTACCACTGAGTTGTTAATGTGCTGGTGAAGCTACCCACTGGTGGCAGTTGAGGTATTGGAAGTTATTCATTGAATACCCAGAGAGCTCAGAGAAGCGAGCCTTAGTTGGAACAGTGCTGGGCACATCTTGGCCATCAAGGGCCAGATGTGGAGGTGAAGGGGGGGGTCATTCTTTAGATTCCAACTACAGTGACGAACCTCAGCCCTGCCCAGGTTTGAGTGCATAGATTGAGGGAGTCACAGGGATGGTCCCAGTGGGGGATGCCCCCCATCCTTGACCGAGATACTTCAGTCATTTCTCCTTGCTACCCACTCTTGGTGCTTGTTTCAACTTCCATCTCACTTCTATCCCCTGACTCCCTCCCCCACGGGAATAAAAATGTTTGTGTTCAGGTGTGGGGGCAGTGGTAGGGGAGGGAGGAGTGCTGTGCAATATTTTTTGCATTTAGTGCAGTACGTCTCTGCCAAAAATTCTACTTGTGGCTTTTGCCTTTTCAATTGAGTGGTTGACTCTATGTGCATAGAATGTTTAACAAGCCAGAGAACCGGGTGCCTTTAACATTTGTAAGAGAGAAGGAACCTGTAGGATCCAGCTGCCTATTTGGTTCCAGCTAGATGCAGACTCTGAGGCCTCCCTGGCTCTTCTCTGTGACCATCGGCTAATAGGGAAGTGGGGCTACTTGACTTTGTATAGATAATCATATTCACACTAGTCACAAACATGAAAAGGGTGCATCATTTCATTACTTCTTTTTATACATTTTTAAAAAGCCAAATAAGCTCTTGAACAAGCCTCCTTTGTCCACCCAAACCCTAGACTTATCCCACTTGCTGGCCAACCTCCAAGAGCCACTGCTCACCTGGGCTGCCCTTTGCCACAGGCCCCTCTCCAGGCTGCCTCCTGCACCGGCTGTCCTTTGAATGAGGCTCAGCAGGCTCTTCCCCACAGTTTTCCACCAGGTTCACCTGCCCCACCCTGTGGATGACTTTCTTGGATTCTGTCTGCCTCTGTTGTCCTGGGCTCCCAGATTGGCAGTGGGCTGGACACTCACTGAGGGCAGGGACTCCACTGGACTTGTGTCAGTAACCCAAGTGATCATGATGAGTGTGTAAAGATGGAAAGAATAAAGAAATAAATATGGGAGTAAAATACCTGAGAGGAGGCCAAGATCTGCCTGAATAATTGTTTTCTTAATTTCTTAGAACAATTTAAAGGGAATTTTATTGAAAGATTTTTACTCTTCATAACAGCTTAGAAAAAATTGCACTAAAGAAGTTTATTGCTCAAACATTACTCAAAAGTAATGAGTGTTTGTTGGACATAGTTTAAAATTGGCAGATAAGAAGCAAAATACACCTTCTATGATTTTGTCACCTATAGATAATTACGCTGAATATTTTGACACATACCTTCACATTTTATCTAAATATGAGTGTCTGCAATTTCAAACATGAATAAAGTACTTTCAATCACTTATTATATTGTGAAAATCTTTCCTGCCATTAACTATTTTGGTTTTAGTAATTGCATGGTGTCCTACTGAAGATGAATCATCATCAGATTGTCTTTGTTCAGTGATTTCCTTGGATGTAGGCCTTTTAGACAGCTTCTAATTTTTCTTTCTTATTATGATCAAGGCCATAATGAACATCAATGCAGCTAGCTTTTTCTGCACATTTATGTTTTTCTTTCCCTCTTTAGAATTCATTCCTTGAAATAAAACACAGGTGCTTCTCCATTTCTGTTGGGCTATGTCCTGATAACTAACCCTGG
The DNA here is from genome assembly GCF_902686445.1 of Sciurus carolinensis. NCBI lineage: Eukaryota > Metazoa > Chordata > Mammalia > Rodentia > Sciuridae > Sciurus > Sciurus carolinensis. Next base: position 19,402,782 of record NC_062226.1, on the reverse strand, counting down.
AGCATCACAAGTTAGCGGCTTGGTACACTGCAGGATACTGGTTATTTACCCTGCGAGCGCATTGCTAACTGGGCAGCGGCTCTGCTTGCTGCTGCCACCCAGCATGGTCAGAGAGTTGTCATGCTCTCTTATTGGAAGTCCTGGAAAAGATCAAAATTCAAGAAAGCCCAGCTGACCCAATATTTGATGGGAATCAGTCCCAGGAACCTCCTCAGACACCAAAATTGATGGCTTCTTCAGTCACTTATGCAAATGACATAGTATTTGCATATAACCTAGGTGCATCCTCTTACCTACTTTTGACCATCTCTAGATTACTTATAATAGCTGACACAAAGTAAATGTGCTATGATTATCTGTTATGCTGTATAATTTAGGGAATAATGGTAAGAGATAAAAGCCTGTATGTGGTCAGTACAGACCAGTTTATATCTTGGATATTATATTTGATCCATGATTGGTTGAATCTGTGAGTGCAGAACTCATGGACACAGAGGCCACCTGTACAGTTTCTCCTGAATGTGTATAGTCACTCAGGGACCATCTGGAGTGGGGGTCAAGGAGCATGTTTGTAATTTTCAAGACTTTTGATGCAGAATGCCTCTTTGTCATTGAGGAAGTTCATACCATTTACCCAGCCATTTTCTTTTTTTTTATTGTTTTGGTACCAGGGATTGAAGCCAGGGGCACTGAACCCTGGCACTGAAACAGGGGCACTGATCCACATTCCCAGTCCCCCCTTTTTAAAAAAAAAATATTTTTTAGTTGTCAATAGACCTTTAATTAATTAATTAATTAATTAATTAATTTTTAAGTGGTGCTGAGAATCGAATCCAGTGCCTCACACACGTTGGGCAAGTGCTCTACCACTAAGCTACAACCCCAACTCCCCAGACCTTTTGATATTTTATTTCGAATCAGGGTCTTACTAAGTTGCTTAGTGTCTCACTAAGTTGCTGAGGTTGGCTTTGAACTTGCAGTCCTTTTGACTTGGCCTCCAGAGCTGCTGGCGCCACCATGCCGGCTGCCATACTTTTAATATTAACAGTTGAATGAGTAGAAAGTGGGATCTTTATTTTAAAAGGCAGTTTTTTGATTGATGGGCTTGAACATCCTACTTTGTGACTGGTCATTTGCTTTTCTTCTTTTGTAAAATGCCAGTTGACTTCCTTTGCCCACTTTTTAAATGGTGGATTTTTCTTTTCTCCTTTTTTTTTTTTTTTTTTTTTTTTTTCAGCAATGATGATACTGATACTTCGTTGGACCTGCTATTCACTAAGTTCCCTTATCTACTCCTTAAAGTAATCTGTGAGGAGGTCACAGTTCTTGTTTCCTCCTGACACCAGTGTGTGTTATCTTTTCCAACATGGCTTCCTGGAAAGCATTATTTTCACGTTGCAGAGGGAAAAACGGAGGCACAGAGAAAACATGGTCCAAGTCCTACAGTTGGCAGGAAGGTGCAGTGGAGCTGTCCTTCTACACACCATTTTCTGAATAAGAGCCTACATGATATTCTTAATGTTTATTCTTCATATATTAAATAAAATAACTTTGTCTGAGATAGATATGATTGACATTGCAAATACATTTTCTTTTCAGTTTATCACTTGTCTTACATTTATTTATTGATTGATTGATGATGAAAGTTTTTATTTTCTTTGTATTTGAGAAGGTAAGCCACAAACATACAAGCAGCACAAGAGACAATAACAAATTAAACACCTTCTCACTCCTGATCTCTGTTCTTCAGTTTTTATCCTACCAGTTTAAAATGCCTTTATAGGCAAATCCATTCATCATTTCTTTTATGGCTTCTACCTTTAGTGCCATATTTAGAAAATATATTGCTAGTACAGGGCATTATGAATTTTCATTACAGTTTTCTTACCGTTTTTATGCTTTATGTTTTTTTAACCCCCAGTTTTTTATTGCCATTGGATTTATTGATGTACAGCCTGAGTAAGGTTCCTTCTTTCTTTTGTTCCTAAGTAGTTAGCTAACATTTGAATTTTAAATTTGGAGAGAAGGCCAAGTATATTTCACATCCAAATGCAAATCCAAGAGAATTAATGATGCAGTAATAATAAGAGAAAAATGCCAATGTTGAGGATGTCACAAGAAAGAAGTGTTTCTGAGGCAGAAAGTGAAGTGCATGTGGTTTTCCCAGTGGAATCTGCAACTTCTAACAGATCGCTTTGAACAAATAACCTGAGTGATGAAAGAGGCCAGAGGCCATTCCCAGCAGACTTTCCCAGTTGGATTTCTGCCACCACATCCTGCTGCCACATCCAGGGAAGAATGAAGCAGGGTTTCTCCTGCTCAGATCAGTTTGGGGCCTTTCTCAGATTTCCTGGGTGGAGATTCAGTCCCCTCTCAGGATTAGTGTCTCTGAGTCCTTTGGCGAGTCACCCATCTTGGGACCCATGGGGAAAGAACATGACTCTGCAATCTCACAAGGCCCAGCTGGTGCCAAATGGAAACTTGAGCTTTGGAGCAAAGATCCTGGAGGAAAGAAGGGTGGTGATTTAGTTGGAGGCTGGACTGGGAAAGTCCAAAACCTATTGTAATTTCCATTTTCCATTGATTCCTTGGGTACATTGGAGCATACTCACACAGCTCTGGTTCACCACCGAATAGCTATCTCCTGACACCCTCAATCTTCTGGATCGTTCTTTTAAAATAAATGCTGCATCCTCTTTTCCTCTCCTGATTGCAAACCCCAATCAGTCCCTTTGGACAACTGCTGTGTCCTCCTCATTGGTTTTCTTCCCTCAAATGCCTCTTTTTTGTCCTCCCTGCATAAAATAGGGGAGGCTAATTTTATCAAAATAAAATCAAGGCATGGATGACCCACTGCTTTCTGCCATGTCCTCTTGGAGAAATTCCACCCATTTCTTAATGCTCAACTCCAAGGTGGTCACGTTGGCCAAGTCTTCCCAGATGACTCAAGTCAAGAAGATCTTCTCTCTTCTCTCTCGTGGGCATTGTCATTGTCTGTACTTGAGAAGGCAGGGCATCTTGCCTGGGTTCCTGTGCCACCCTTGCAGAGCTCTCTGCTGTTCTTGGAGGGCAGACATTTATCTAGTCTTTGCTTTTGTCCTCGTCTGTCCCGGGGCTTACATGTCGTGGATGCTCAGTGTGTTTGTTGAATCTGCTAACCCTCAGCAAACATTCAACATGAAAAATTCTTGGTGTATCATTAACCCAGGGGTCAACTTAAACTTAATTGTCATTTAGCAATTGCTAGAACAAGACTAATTACCACTTCATGCACAACAGCGTTGGCAGGGAAGGACGTATTTTCAGTCTGTTCGTAGTATGGATTTTCAAGGCTCATTTTTGATTTGTTAGGAGGCAGGTCTGTAATCATACCTCGATTAATTGATCCTTTTTTGGTAAAGCTATTTTTAGCGAATGCAGCCTTAAAATTAGTACTACAAACAGATCTTTATAAGTCATGCTAAATTAAAGGGGAATGAGGTCAACTGTAGAAATTTACTTTTGTTTGTAAGAAACTTCAAAAGATGTGAAAGTCAATTTGCTGGGTGTCAGGCTTTCCTAAGCGTTCCATGCGTATTAACTGATGACTCCTCTTAGCACCTCTGAGGTACAGGTACCCTGATTATCTTCAGCTGCTGTCCTAAGCCACTCTTGGTCTTCTGGCTGGAACATCTGATGATCCAGAAGGTTTGGAGTTTCCAAGGTTCAGAAAGAGGGTGGCACCGTTTCCCATTTTTGCACATTTCTTTGAGGTTGCCATAGCAGAAGTCAGTTGGATTCTCAGATCTGCTTTTGCCTTCACTTGTTGCCAAATCACAGATCATGTAAATCATGTAGCCCCTGGAAACCGTACCATGGACTCATGAAAGAGTGGGAAAGCCTCATGGAATCTTGTATCTTCATGAACTTGGTCTCCTGGACTCCCTGAATGTTCATAGGGAACCCCAGGGGTCCCCAGATCACACTTTGTGATAGAAGTCAGAAGGAACATGACTGAATCTAAGGTTTTGTGGTGCTACTATGAATAATTTGTTTCATGAAGATACATGATTTGTGAATTTTAACACCCGTGATATTTCATCAATTAGTGAGAATGTGCATTCAAAGCTCTCTGCTATGAGATCCTGACATGTTAAACCCTTATCTATCTCTTTCCAAGCAGAAAAACTAACTCTTTAATCAACTTTTCCTACTGTGTCTAGAACTTGTATTATGACATGTGGGAGCAACAATTCTCAAAGTGTGATCTGGGGACCCCTGGGGTTCCCTGTGACCCTTCAGGGAGTCTAGGAGACCAAGGCCAGTTTCATAATCATATAAGGACTTTACTTGGCTTTTCCTCTGTCACTCTTCCACGAGTACATGGTGGTGTGTCGAGGACCTACGTGATGTATGTGGTTTGTATGATATGGCAATGAATTGAAGGCAGAAGCAGATCCGAGAACCGAGTGACTTTATCATGGAAAACATTAAAGGGATTTGCAAAAATGGGAAAACAGTACCACTCTCCTCAAATTATTTTTATTTTGGAAAAATACTTATTTTCATGAAAATGCATTATTTGTGTTAGCCTATTAGCATAGAATGGGTTTACTATTACCAATTTAAAATAAATAAATATTTTAAATAATTATGTTTATCCTCCATATTGTCAATATTGATGAATACAAGCCACATAACCAAAGTCTAATCATAAGATTTTAATGATAACATTAATAGCATTAATATTAAGTTACTCAATAATTTTTAAGAGGGTAAAGGGGCCCAAAAGCCGCAGAACTTCTTATGTGGAGAAACCAAAATAGTTTCCAGTCTTGAGTTGCAACTAGTTTAATTTCTTTCTTTCTTTTCTATCTGCAGTGCTGGGGATGGAACGCAGGACCTTGCAAATTAGATAAGTGCTCCACCAGTGAGCCATACCCCTAGGCTTAGGTTAGCTTCTTAAATCATGATTTCAATTCTGTGTATGTGCTCAAATATTCATAGCTTGAAATGCACCTTAGTTTGTTGCTTCAGATGGCTCGATGCTTGACTCATGGCTGGAGGCATATTTGTGGAAGCTTGGCATGTGCTGGGTGCTGGGCTTGAGGTTGGGACTCAAAATGAGGAGCCAGACAGTCTTCCCTCATGAAGCCTCACTGCACTTCTCCCTTCAGAAGCTGGGCTCAGGCTCTGCTTCAGCCTTCGCACCACCCCAGAGGCGTTCCTGCTCCAGGGAGGCACAACGCACGCGGACACTAGTGCAGTTCCAGCCTGACAGCTGTGTCCCCAGTGCAGAAGCCCGGGGGAGGGAGGGTGGGTGCATGCTGGTCTGATAATGGAATCTGGGACTGGAAATGAACTCCAAAGAACCAACAGGCCAGGAAGCTGAGGTCAGCAGAAGGGCTGGGTGAGAAACCTTGGAGAGGGAGAGATGCAGGGCAGGGCAGGGGCCTGCCCAGATGGAGAGAGGGAGCTGTGGAGGGGAACTCCTAGTCCAGCACTGGGTTTTTCTGTCACTGATGGAAGCTTCCTTATGTCTTCAAGGCGGCTGGCAAGTAGATGTCTCTCTCGGGTGTACTTAAAAATCTATGCCATCATTCAGTGTTTCCCAAACTTGCCAGATCCTAAACTTTCCCAAATAACAGGCAATAACTGGAAGTACTTGTTAAGGAAATAGGTTTCAGGGCCCCATTCAGGATCTGCTGATCTTGGGAGGGGCCTGGGTTCTGTATTCACATCACCTATATCCAAGGTGATTTGTGTGTGTGTGTGTGTGTGTGTGTGTGTGTTAATTACAGTCAAGTTTGGGAAATGCTACTGTAACCCATTATCAACCCTGAGGCTGCACACTTGGAAACTTACAAAATTACCATTGCTCAGGCCCTACCCACAGTGACCTAATTTAACAACAGCAAAATAACAACAAAAATAAAACGGCAATGATCAGAATTCTGTTGTGAGGGTTTTGTGTCTGTAATTGTTTCTTCATCGACGCGTGTTCCCTATGGAATCATTATTCAGCTGGGAAAATTAGAGCTGGTGTCGTTACTGGTATTTTTCTGGTTTAAGATGCCAAGAGCATAGCACTTGGAACTGGAGAGGTGATAATTGGTGGTAGCGGAAATGGGGGAATGACAACTTGCCTTGGAAAAGAAGAAGGGAACATTTGAGTTGCTTGCCCAGGTCACTGCCAAGGTTAAGAGCAATCCACTGAGTTAAGTGGAAGATGGTCCTCATGGCTCCCTTTAACTGGAAACTTAGGAAGCAGAGAAACAAAATCACCCCAGGGCTCTCATTGTTCCCACAAACTTTCTGAAAAAAATGAAATACATGCTGTTGGACACCTCAGGAACATCAGCTCAAATTTTACTTGGGAAAGTGTTTGTGTTTTCCACTTATGAAATCATGGACTCCAAGTTTGGGGAGGGTTACTGAGCCAAAAGACATTGGAAAGGCCCACTGGCTGTACTTCTATTCCCTCCCTGTTCATCCTCAAGCAACCTGGACTGGGCAGCAGGAGACATGAGCTTTGGCTGCCTCTGGTACTGCCTTGCTGTGTGATCCTTGCTCTCTCGGGCCTCAGCTGTTCTGTTTAAAGAAAGGCATACTTTTGCCTATTGAACCTTTCTACCTAGAATACTGCAAAAACAAGACTGTCATGACAGTGTCCTGGCACCTTCTTAGACAAAACTCACCTAATGGGTAGAGGCAAACGGTTGAACTGCAACTAGAAAGAATGACACTTGCTATGTGGTCAAATTGAACAGGGACTTAGAAACCAGTCTTGGCATTCAGCAAACTGTGCTGTCCTGTAGAAAGAAAAGGTCATTCATTCATTTATTTACTTCCTTGTCTTTAAATGATTTTTTTTAACTTTTTAAATTAAAAAATTCCAATGTATTGAGGTATCGACAAACATTTCATATGCATATTTTAATACATGCATACATTATAAAGTGATCACCACAATCAAGCTAATTAACACATCCATCGTCTCACATTGTTACCATTTTTTTTGTGGTTAGAACACTTAAGACCTACTTTCTCAACACATTTCAAACATACAATAGGGCACTATTAACTACAGTTGACACACTGCAGGTTGAGTCTCCAGTACTTATTCATCCTATAACTGAAAGTGTATACTCTTTGACCAATATTTCCCCTTTCCACCCACCTCCCACCCTTCGTAACCACTATTCTCCTCTATACTATAAGTTTAACTCTTTTAAGAGTCACATATAAATGAGATCATGCAATATTTGTCTTTCTGCTTATTTCACTAACAGAATATCCTTAAGATATATCCATGCTATCCAAATGGCAGGATTTCCTTCTTTTATTTTTAAGGCTAAAAATATTCCTCTGTGTGTGTGTGTGTGTGTGTGTGTGTGTGACATTTTCATGGGTGGACGTTGGTCGTTCCTGTATCTTGACCATGGTGATTAATTCTCCAGTGATTATAGAAGTGCTGTTCAGCTCCCTGCTGGGTTGGGGGGTCTTGGGCTTGTGAATTATTCTCTGAGATCCAGTTCCTTCACTTGGGTGTTTGAACTAGGGATAAAGCATCCCTAAAGATACGCTTTATGACCTAGATTTCCTGAGCAAGAACTTTCTCTGCAAACCACTGAGATTACTCACAGAACATTCAGGTCCTACTGAGGGCTGTTTCCCAGGGCAGGCCAGACTTGGGTCTTCCCTACAACACTGCCTTTGGAGTTGGGCAGTGAGGAATCCAGAGTTGCCACACAGATGCTGTGTATCAGGCCTAGAAATCAGGACTCAGCTGTTCTTGGTTCTTCAGTGCCTTCTTCTCTGTGGGCCCTGGAGTGGCTTGTTCCATCAGGGCTGCACCTGTGCCTAGGCAGGTCAGGATGGGTGTGCAGTCCCACACAGCAGAACTACCTAAAGGTATTGTATCAAAAACATACAGGTCCAGACCTCATGCTCAGGGATTCTGGGTCAGATAAGTAAAAAACAAGTTGTGAGTCACTGCCCTTGACCTGAGGCAACTGCACATCTAATCCTCCACGGCTTCCATTTGTGCTGGGTGGCGGGACTCGCCCACTCGTCAGAATGCGGGAGAACACAACAAGTTTCCTCTTGCACAGGATTGTCATCCAATCTGTGGGTCCATAGGTCTCCAGCAGGCTGTGAGGATCTACGTGAGGTCCTCAGGCAGAACCAAACGTGAGTCCTTCCATCACTCGTAGGAGGTTAATGGCATACCTTTCCATCAGTTGGTATCTCTCCAAGGGCTAATACCTACTATCTGAGATTGGGCTCCCTGAAAGAAAAGCCTCAGACAAGGAGAGCTGAGATGAGGGGTCTATTTGGGAGGCGACCACAAGGAGTAGGAGGGTAGAAAGGGAGAAAAGACAATCAAGGTCTGCGGTGGAATTGGTCACTATTGTGGGCAGCTGGAGATCTATTCCTTTGAGGACCTCTGTCAGTCCGTAGAGGTCAGTGGTTCTCACCCAGGACTAACGTTTCTGCATTCAGTAATAAATGCAGCTATTTGGATTGTCAAAACTAGGAGCTGCTACCAGCAGCCAGGCACAGGACAACTTCTCTGCTCCCAATGTAGAATCATCTGTCCCCAAATGTCAGTGGTGCTGAGGTTAAGAAACCTGAACATTATACTTCAGAATCGTCCCTCTGAAGGGCCATGAGATTGGAGCACCTGTCCATCAACTCTTAACACTCCTCTGGGTGAGGGTGACCCTGGGGATATGAATGCCTTTGAGCTGCATGACTAGGACTGGAGCATGCATGGTTTTGGAGACGTCCTTGAGGCAGCAAAGCAGAGACACCATGTCATATATAGGTGGGACACTCGCCAAGGGTGTGAAATAGCCTGGTGTGTGCTGGAATCATCGCCTGGGGGATGTGGTAAGGATGATTTTCCTAACTGAATAATGATTCTGGTGCAATCAAAAAAAATTAAGGGACAAAACTGTCATAATTTAATTCTAGTCATGGAAATGACTAAAATCTGGAAATTCAGTATGGTGCAGATGGTGATGTGGTGAAATGGTTAAAAACACGGACTCTAGCCAAGATCAAATCCTGCCTCCTACACTTGTTAGCTTTGTGTATTCACTGAGTTAATTAGCTTTTCTGTCCCTCACTGTACTCATCTAGAAAATGGGGTTGATCATGGGTCTTAATGTTGCTGTGTGGATTAAAGTGTGTGTGTACATGTGATGTGATTTATTAATCATGCCTGACATTTAGTGAGCATTGATTGACTGACTCACAATGACCATTACACAGGGGCTTGGGGACTTTCAATATTAATCTGCCTTGACTTTTGTCCATTGGTAGTAGGCCTAGGAGACTGCATTCCATTCAATTCAAAAACATTTATGAAGCTCCTATCATCAGCCAGGCACTATGCTAGGATCTTGACCCAGTTCTCAGTAATAAGAATAGGAGTTACCATTTTTTTCTCTGCAATTTATTTGTGTATTGATTTGGTCAACTTGTTTTTTACTGCTGTGACCAATAGACCTGACAAGAACAATTTGAAGGAGGAAAAGTTTATTTGGGGGCTTATGGTTTCAGAGGTCTCAGTCCATAGATGGCTGACGCACTTGCTCTGGGTTGGAGGGGAAGCAGAACATCATGGCGGAAGGGTGTGGTGGAGAAAAGTAGCTGGGAACATGGTACCAGGAGAGAGAGAGTGTTATGGTTTGGATGTGAGGTATCCCCCAAAAGCTCACGTGCAAGACAATGACAAAGGTTCAGAGGAGAAATGATTGGGTTGTGAGAGTCTTAACCCAGTCAGTGAAAATCCCCTGATTAACGGAGTGGTAATTGAAGTGGTAGATGTGGCTGGAGGAGGTGGGGACTGGGGTGTGGCTTTGGGTATATATTTGTATCTGTTGAGTGGAGATTGTCTCCCTCTCTGCTTCCTGATCATGTGATGTGAGCTGCCTCCCTCTGCCACACACTCCACCATGATGTTCAGCCTCACCTCAAGCCCCAGGAAATGGAGTCAACCATCTATAGACTAAGACCTCTGAAACTGTGAGTCCTCAAATAAACCTTTCCTCTTCTATAATTGTGCTGATCACACATTTAGTCACAGCAGTGAAATACCTGACTAAAATAGAGAGGGAGAGGAGAGGAGAGGAGAAGGAAGGGGAGAAGAGGGGAGGGGAGGAGAGGGGAGGGGAGGAGAGGGGGGGGGGGAGGAGGAGCGTTAGTTCTCTTAGCTGTGGACAAAATATAAACCCCAAAGGAAAGCCTACCCCCAATGACCCACCTCCTCCAGTCACACCCTACCTGCCTGCAGTTACCACCCAGTTAATCCCTATTAGTGGATTAATTCACTGATTAGGATAAAACTCTCTTAATCCAATCATTTCACCTCTAAGTTTTCTTGCCTTGTCTCACACATGAGCTTTTGGGGGACACCTCATATTGAAACCATAACACGTACTACCCTTCATTTCTTTGGTTTTTATGAAATGCAAATAGAGAATACAGAATACAGGCCTTGGAGAGATGGATTGTAGTTCCAGGCTCAACTCTGTCACTCAATGATTGTGGATGTGGAAAACCACTTTACTTCTCAATCTTCATATTTAAAAGTGAATATAGATTCCTTCTTCTTCATTGTGTCGCTTGAGGATGAAACAAGACTGTATAAGCAAAAATACTTTAAGAATTGGTGAGTGTGCCAAAAGTTTATTGTTTTACTAAAATTCAGTGTCCTTGACTTTAACCGGGCCTGAGGAATTTTAAAACATAGAGATTTCTGGATTTCAGTGTTAAGATTGTTGACAATGCCCCAGGCAATCTATAATTTAAAACAGTTTTAGGCAATCTTGGTGACCAGCCAGATTTGAGAACTCCTAAACTCTATTGTGAGTGTTACTGGACAGGGGTCAATCCTTATGCAACTTTCTACTCCTGAAGGCTAAAAGAGTTCCTGGTGTATAGTGTAATCGATATTTTTCTTAATAAATGAAAGGTCAAACCTCTATCCTTAAAACAGATAATTCACAGCCCAGCAGGAATCATCCCCCCCTAATCTCCACCTACCTTACAATGAATTGGTTGGTTTTGCCCTAAAGTACCTGGATTAGTCTACACCAGTACCAGGTCTACACTCTAGTACCAGGGCAGATTATTCTACCTTCTGTTCAATTCATCATAAGATGAACACCAGTAAATATAGTGTTCCAATTAAGAGGATAATAGGTAAGAAAGTGATATTCAGGCTCCAGTATGGTATGAACATATAGAAAATGAAAGTTATTAAACAAGAATGCACTAAGAAACTTTATGGTTCTCTGAGGCTTGATAGATACTGTGATTGTAGAAGAGAGATATTCCTTAGCCAGAGTCTGTTTGCCCACAAATTCCATTCTGAGTTCACTAAAGTGATTGAGAGATCAGATTCAAAATTTAGAGACATGGAAATTCAAATTGTCAGACTGGGCAGAGGTGAACAGGTCAAGGAAACCACCGACGTGCAGAGGAAACACAGCATTAATATGAGGATATGAAATTCTAAGCAAAAGTTGCTGAAGTGAAAAAGGACCACTTTTTAATGGTGGAGCTAGTGAGGCCTGATGGAATAGAGCTTCCATGAATAGTTAGTTGCACACTAATGAACACAGCACTGAAATACAGGAAGCAAAGTCTTCAGGAAATATGAAAGAAAGAATCATAATTTCAGTAGGAAAATGGATTATTCTTTTTGGAACTTTGGCAGATTCAGTGGATAGAAAGATAAAGATAAAGAGGATATGAACATGATTTATAAAATCTCTCTAGCAGGGGTAAATTGAACCTTCAAAGAGTGCTTTATAAAGCACTCATAGAATGGAACTTTACTATAGTTTAAGCCCAATAATTTCTTCAAAGAAAAATGGTATGGGGCTGGGCTAAGGTAGGCACAATTCACATCTTGTTAGTGAGCATATGAAATGTGGCTTGTTTGAATTGTGATGGAATGTAAATATAAAATACACATCAGATTTGAAAGAATCAGTGCAAAAGAAGGAATATAAATATATCTCATTAATATTTTTACATAGCTTAGTATTCAGATGGTAATATTTTGCCTACATTGGATTAAATGAAAGTATTATTAAATTTAATTACACCTGTTTAATTTTATCTTTTTTAATGTGAGTGCTAGAAATATTTGAAATTATATGTGTGGCTCACATTTGTGGCTTGCATTCTGTGTCTCTTGCATAACACTTTTATAGGCCATATTTCTTTTCCCCAGTGTAGTAAATTTTTAAAAAAGAGCACAAGGTATCATAACAAAAAAACTCCCAAACCACTTAAAAATTGAAAAGACAAAAGTGCAAACTATAAATACTCATTTTAAAATTTTTTTGTGTCAAAGAGGAAGTCAAACTGGCAATGTCAGAATATATAAGAAGTAAATATTGGTTATGGAATAATATATATCCAAACATAAGGGATTTACCCCAAAGAAAATTAAGATCCTGGATACTTTTATTTCTAAATAAGAAAAAAAAAAAAAGGAATAAATGAACTAAATAGTCTACTCAAGAAATCAGAAAAACAAAAGGAGCATTATCCTCAAAGTTCTTACAGTCAAGTTTAGGAAAGAGACCTCCCAGAGTGTAAGGGATGCCTAACCCTGTCAGTGTGGAGCTTCTGCTGCGAGCCCAGTGACAGGGACTCACCTACATTGCTTCTCTTCCCTTCCCATATGCTGCAAAGTTGGCACACTTATTTACACTTTTGAAAGGAACTCAGCAAGGCCACTTGTCTTATTCAAGGTCTCAAAACAAAGTGGACTGTGATTGGCATTCTGGCTCTCGTGCCCAGGTCGTTTCCTGTTCGGCACACTGTTTCCATGAGATGTCCAGCTGTGTGATGGAGAGTCCAGGGGCTAAACCTGGGAAAGTGAAGGTGAGAGAATTGAAAAGTCCAACTGTTATACTTGACCTGATTTGGTGGGTGGCACTGTTTTAGTTTCAGGGACTTTAGCCTCCTCCTTTGTAAGACAAGGAACACATTGGGTGATTGCTTAAGGTCCCTTTTGGGGGTATGGATGACAGCTGCCTTGGCTCAGTCATTTCTCCCATTGTGTGGTTTTCTGGTATCTGGTAGGATCCTGTGCTGTGCACTCCCGCCCCACGTTCCATTGGAAGATCCCTGGAGTTCGTTCTCTTATCCAAATAATATTGTAATACTGACTTCACACTTGGACACATTGCTTCTAAGGCTACATTAGCTGCAAAGTTGACTTCCCTGGAATTTATTACTTCTTTTCTTCTAAGAGAAAGGGGAAAACCATAAAAAATTACAGAAAAAAAAATCAATTGGATCATTTCCTTGGAGCTTTCTGATCGGTTGAATCCATTTCTGTATGTTCCCTTCGTCTCCACCATGTGCTGGCACCAAGGTCAGAACTGTGAAGAAGACAGAACCCTAGATTTGGGAGGGACCAAACTCCGTGAGTCTGTTATTCTTCCAGTTGTAAGAATAGTGACCCGGGTAGGTTGACTCAGGAGATCCTCAGCATTGGTGCATTACTTGGCTACCCAGGAACTCAGGAGATCCCTGAGCCTGCTGAAGGAACATACTGGAAGCACAGAAGAATAGACCCTCGGGCACATGGCTCAACCCCAAAAGACTGGGTCAAGATGACACCAGAAGACTCAGGGCCTTCCCAGAATTCTACCAATGGCTTAGCTGCCACCAACACTTTTCAATATCAGTCTTCCTAGTGGGGCCCAGGCATTGTGGGGTGCACTTTCTAATCTGATGACTTTCTTGATTTCATATGTCTGCTGCCTGTGGCTATTGTTTTAGCTCCCTTCATGTGTGCTTTGGCTCTGTTACTCGCTTCTCAGCTTACGTCTGGATTTTAGATGATCACAGGATATCCTGATTGGTTCACATCTTTGATTCATTTAACCAATATTTATAATTTTTATTTTATGTGCCAATGTTGAATTAGGTTCTGAGGATTAAAGGTATTAAGAAAGAATTGTGGGTCTAAAGTGTGTATGTGTGCACCTGTGTGTGTTTATGTGTGTGTGTGTGTGTGTGTGTGTGTGAGAGAGAGAGAGAGAGACAGACAGACAGACAGAGACAGACAGAGAGAGATCAACATGATCCAATTTTAAGAGCATCCTCCTTCATGGAGGGAATACACCCAGGGTGAGCAGGAAGCAGGAAGGAAGACATTCGAGCAGATGGGAGCCTTTCCAGGGATCCAGGAGAGGCTGTCTTGAGCTGCAGTGCTGGCAGGAGAGATGAAGGAGAAGAAAACGATGTGGCGGCCATATTAGGAGGAAGCACACATCACTTACTGGTTGCTTGGGTGTTGGCCATCAGTGATGGGGAGATTTCTGATTTGATCAATCAAGTTGATGGTGATTAAAAACTTACCAAGGAAGTCCAGAAAAGTGAAAGCAGGAGGGAAAAGAAGATGTTAAGATAAAGCCTTATGGACACATAAATGTTGAACCATCAAGAAGTAGTTGAATTTGGAAGAACGGAGAGATCAATTTCTTAGTTATGGCGCATACTTGGCACATGAAGCAAGGGTCATGGAAGAGCTAGTGGAGGGAGACATTGCAGAGAGAAGAGAAAGATCCTTCAAAGAACCTTAAGTGAGAGGACTGGGGGGACCAGGATGTGGACACTTCCTCATGTGGCTATTGTGATCAGTGAATTTGAGGACATGGTTACATCACTGAGAAGGGTCCCAGGGAGATGGGAGGAGCAAACCAGATGACTGTGGTGTTATAGATGCTGAGAGAGAACCCTGGGCAGGGAGTGGGTGGTCAACTGTGGCAAAAGTTAAGAGATTGGATAAAAAAGGACAAAGGCAATTATAACCCAATGTGCATATATGATTACATCTACATCATGTACAACCAGACCAATGAGAAATTGTACTCCATTTACATATGATGTATCCAAAGGCAATCTACTGTCATGTATAACTAATTAGAACAAATTAAAAATATATTAAGATATTAAAAAATAGGTAAAATCATCAAAAATGAAAGGGACAAAGAGATGTCCATCGACTTTAGAAACGTGGGGTCCATGGACTGATGACATTAGGAGAAGTTTTTGTTAAAAGGTGGGAGTGGGAGCCAGGGTAGAGAGTATTGAGAGCAAGAGGTGACCCTGAATGCCCTGTGTCTCACACTTTTACTGGAACTTTACTGTCCCCACCATGGCGGCCACCTCTGCTGTGCTTTTTATGCATATTCTTTTAATTTATTGAAAAGACAAAAGTAGATGAATATCCAATTATTTGTCTGTATTTTTAAAATTTCTAG